>NW_027185616.1:28444238-28545763 GCF_028583685.1 Petaurus breviceps papuanus
CTTCTTCTTCTTCTTCTTCTTCTTCTTCTTCTTCTTCTTCTTCTTCTCCTCCTCCTCCTCCTCCTCCTCCTTCTTCTTCTTTCTTCATCGTCTTCTTCTTCTTGCTATTCAATTCCACAATTCCTTGAGTTTCACATTTTGTCTCCCTCCCTCTGCCCCCCCATGGTGGAATAGGTATAGGATCTGTAAATAATTTCATATTATACATTATTCAGGTTATAAAGATGGATTGTATCATAAGGAATGAAAAATGGTAAAGAGGACATAAAATCAAACAAGAGAAGGAACAAGAATAGGTATTTTGCTTCCAGCTGGATACAAACTCATTTCTTTCTCTGGATGAACATATTTCTCTCCATCGTGAGTATTTTGGGATTGCATTATATCACTGCATTGCTGAGAAGAGTCCAATCTAACAAAGTTGGTCATCATACATATGTTGTGTCTGTAGTTGTGCACAAATTTCTCCTGGTTCTGCTCTTCTCACTCAGCATCAGAGCCTATAAGCCTCTCCAGGTAAATATGAACACCTTCTGCTCCTCGTTTCTTATAGCACAATAATATTCGATAACATGCATATACCACAACTTGCTCAGCCATTCGCCAATTGATTGGCACCCCTTAATTTCCAATTCTTTGCCACCACAAAAAGAGCTGCTATAAACATTTTTGTACATATGGGTCTTCCTCCTACTTCCATGATCTGTTTGGCATATAACCCTAGAAGTGGTTTTGCTGGGTCAAAGGGTCTGAAATTATTTATAGCCCTCTGGCATAATTCCAGATTGCTCTCCAGAAAGTCTGGATCAGTTCACAACTCCACCAGCAATGCATTAGTGTTCCAATTTTCCCACATACTCTCCAGCACTTAACATTTTCCTGTTTTATCATCTTAGGCAATCTGACTGGTAAGATTTGGTACCTGAGAGTTTTTTTTTTATTTGCATTTCTCTAATCAATAGTGATTTAAAGCATTTCTTCATGTGCTTATAGATATCTTTAATTTCTTTCTCTGAAAATTGCCTGTTCATATCCTTTGACTATTTATCAATTGGGAAATGACTTGTATTCTTATGAATTCGAATCAATTCTCTGTATATTTTAGAAATGAGTCCTTTGTCAGAGACATAGGTTGTAAAGATTCTTTCCCAATTTTCCACCTCCCTCCTAATCTTGGTTACATTGGCTTTGTTTGTACAGAAGGTTTTCAATTCCATGTAGTCACAATTATCCATTTTACATTTTATAATGTTCTCTAATTCTTGTTTAGTCATAAAGTCTGTCCCTCTCCACAAGTCTGACAGGTAAATTATTCCTTGTTTTATGAGACTGCTTACAGTATCAACATTTATACCAAGATCATGCACCCATTTAGGGTTGATTTTGGTATAAGGTGTTAGATAATGGTCTATGCCCAGTTTCTGCCATACTATATTCCAGTTTTCCCAGCAGTTTTTGTCAAATAGTGAGTGCTTATCCCAAAAACCATGATCTGGGCGTTTATCAAACAATAGATTACTATAGTAGTTGACTTCTGAATCTCGTGTGCCTAATCTATTCCATTGATCCACTCCTTGATTCCTCAGCCAGTACCAAGTAGTTTTGATGACTGCTGCGTTATAATATAGATTGAAATCTGGTATAGCTAGTCCACCTTCCCTAGCATTTCTTTTCATTAATTCCCTTGATATTCTGGACCGTTTATTCTTCCAAGTGAATTTTCTTACTATTTTTTCTAGCTCTATAACATAGTTTTTTGGTAAGTTAATTGGTATGGCACAAAATATATAATTAAATTTAGGTAAAATGTCTATTTTTATTATATTAGCTTGACTCAGCCATGAGCAATTGATATTTTTCCAATTATTCAGATCTGAATTTATTTGTGTGAAAAGTGTTTTTTAGTTGTGGTCATATAGGTCCTGGGTGTGTTTTGGCAGGTAGATTCCCAAATATTTTATTATGTCCACAGTAACTTTAAATGGGATTTCTCTTTCTATCTCTTGCTGTTGAATTTTATTGGAAATATATAGTAATGCTGAGGATTTATGTGGGTTTATTTTATATCCTGCAACTTTGCCAAATTTATTTATTTTCTTAAGTAGCCTTTTACTTGCTTCTCTAGGATTCTCTAAGTATGTCATCATATCATCTGCAAAGAGTGAAAGCTTCATCTCTTCTTTCCCTAACTGGATTCCTTTGATTTCTTTTTCTTCTCTAATTGTTTCTGCCAACATTTCTAGCACCAGATTGAATAAGAGGGGTGATAGTGGACACCCTTGTTTCACCCCTGATTTTATGTGAAATGCTTCTAGCTTCTCCCCACTACATATAATACTTGCCAATGGCTTTAAATGGATGATACCTATTATTTTAAGGAAGGCTCCATTTATTCCTATACTTTCCAATGTTTTTAATAGGAATGGATTTTGCATTTTGTCAAAAGCTTTTTCTGCATCTATTGAGATTATCATGTGGTTTCTGCTAGTTTTATTGTTGATATGATCAATTATACTTATAGTTTTCCTAATATTAAACCATCCTTGCATTCCTGGAATGAATCCTACATAATCAAAGTGTATTATTCGTGAGATAAGTTGCTGTAGTTTTTTGCTAATATTTTTTTTAGAATTTTTACATCTATATTCACGAGTGAGATTGGTCTATAATTTTCTTTCTCTCTTTTATCTCTTCCTGATTTAGGCATCAGTACCATATTTGTATCATAAAAATAATTTGGTAGGACTTCTTCTTCACTAATTTTCCCAAATAGTTTGTAGAATATTGGAATCAATTGTTCTTTAAATGTTTGACAGAATTCACTAGTAAATCCATCTGTCCCTTGGGTTTTTTTTTCCTAGGGAGTTGACTGATGGCTTCTTCAATTTCTTTTTCTGAGATATTTTTTTTTAAGTAATTACTTGCTCTTCAGTTAATCTTGGCAACTTGTATTTTTGTAAATATTCATCCATTTCACTAAGATTGTCAAATTTATGTGCATAAAATTGGGAAAAATAATTCCTAATTATTGTTTTGATTTCCTCTTCATTGAGGTAGAATCACCCTTTAAATTTTGGTACTCATAATTTGGCTTTCTTTTTTTTATCATATTGACTAAGGCTCTATAATTTTTTTTATTAAACCTGGCTTAGTTTTATTTATTAATTCAATAGTTTTCTTAATTTAAATTTTATTCACCTCTCCCTTGGTTTTCAGTATTTCTAATTTTTTATTTAATTGGGAATTTTGAATTTATTCTTTCTCTAGGTTTTTCAATTGCATGACCAATTTATTGATGTTCCTTTTCTCTAATTTAGTCATGTATGCCCTCAGGGATATAAAACTTACCCTAAGAACTGCCTTTAATGCATCCCACAAACTTTGGTATGTTGACTCATTATTATTATTCTCTTGAATGAAATTACTGATTGTTTCTTTAATTTCTTGTTTGGCCCACTCATTCTTTATGATTAAATTGTTTAATTTCCAATTAGTTTTTAGTCTGTCTTTCCATGGCCCTTTATAGCATATAATTTTTATTGCATCATGATCTGAGGAGGATGCATTTAATATGTCTACTTTACTGCATAGAATTGTGAGGTATTTATGCCCTAGAACGTGGGCAGTTTTTCAGTATGTGCCACAAACTGCCGAGTAGAAAGTATATTCCTTTCTATACCCATTCAGTTTTCTACAGAGATCTATCATACCCATACTCTCTAAAATCCTGTTCACCTCCTTAACTTCCTTCTTGTTTATTTTGAGGTTAGATTTCTCAAGTTCAGAGAGGGTGAGATTAAGGTCTCCCACTAGTATAGTTTTGCTATCTATTCCTTCCTCTAATTCCTTTACTTTCTCCTCTAGGAATTTGGATGCTATACCACTTGGTGCATATATGTTAAATAAAGATATTGCTTCATTCTTGATGGTGCCTTTTAACAGGATATAGTTTCCTTCCTTATGTCTTTTAATTAGATCAATTTTTGATTTTGCTTTATCTGAGATAAGGATTGCTACCCCTGTTTTTTTATTTTATTTTATGTAAGCTTTGACATGGTATAGTTTACTCTAGCCTTTTAGCTTTACCCTGCATGTATCCCTCTGTTTCAGATGTGTTTCATGTAAACAACATATTGTAGGATTATGATTTCTAATCCATTCTGCTATCGGCCTCCATTTTATGGGAGAGTTCATTCCATTCACATTTATAGTTAAGATTGTTATCTGTTTCTTTCCCTCCATCCTATTCCCACCCCCATTACTGTTCATATATTTTCCTCCTTCTCCCTTTCCCCCATAATAGTTTTCCTTTTGACAACCGCCTCCTTCAGTATTTCCTTATCAGCCCCCCTCAGTTTTCCTCCCCTTTCTCCTTACTTCTTCCCTCCCTACTGACCAGCCCCCGCTTCCTAGCCTTTTCCCCCTCTTAGTGCCTGTAGGATATTTTTATACTTAATGAAGATTGTTATTTTTTCTTCCCACCAAGAATGACAGGAACAAAACTCATTCAAAGCTCCTCTCCCTCTCCTCTTTTCCTCTAAAATGATACTTTTTGCATTTCTTTTCCATAGGCTCCTATGCTTAACTGGTTGTTATTCCCTCCTTGTACCAGAAATAATGAGGGGAAAGCTCATATCATTCCCATCTCCCTCTCTTCTTTTCCTCTGTTATACTGTTTTTATGCCTCTATGTGTGGCATAATTTACCCTTTTCCACTTCATTCATTCCCTTTCTTCCATTGGTGTCCCTTTGTAGCCCTTAATGAGATTTTTTTAATCATCATTTTGTTTATTTTATACTCATACTCTTTATTTGTGTATAACCAGTTTGCTCTTATCAAATAGCAGGGTGTGTGTGTGTTTTCCTTGTTTACCTTTCTATGTTACTGTTGCCTCTCATAATTGGAGGTTGAATTTTCCGTTGAGTTCTGGTATTTTATCGAGAAGTTCTGGAACTCAGTAATATTGTTGAATGACCATCTCTTTTCCTGGAACAATATGTTCAGTCTCGCTGGGTATGTGATCCTTGGTTGTAAACTGAGCTGTTTTGCCTTCTGGAAAATTGTATTCAACTGCCTTCAATCTTTCAGTGTAGAGGCTACCAAATCCTGTGCGATACTCACTGTGGACCCTTGATATTTGAATTGTTTCTTTCTGGCTGCTTGAAGTATTTTCTCCTTTATCTGGTAGTTCTTCAGTTTGGCCACAACATTTCGAGGACTTTTCAGTTTGGGATCTCTTTCAGCAGGTGTCCAGCGGATTCTCTCAATTTCTATTTTACCCTCAGGTTCTAGTATCTCAGGACAGTTTTCCTTAAGGAGCTCTTGGAGAATGTTGTCCAGGCTCATTTTTTCATCATGATTTTCTGGTAGGCGTATGATTCTCAGATTATCTCTCCTGGATCTGTTTTCCAGGTCAGTTATTTTTTTCTCTGAGGCATTTTACTGCTTTTTTTCTAATTTTTTCATTCTTGTTGTTTTGTTTGATTAATTCTTGTTTCTTCATAGAGGTATTTGTTTCAATTTGGTCGATTCCAGTTTTTAGCTAATCATTTTCCTTGTTTAATTTTTGGAGCTCCTTTTCCATATCATACACTTTTCTTTTTAGAGATATGTTTTCTTCATTATAATGTTTATCTAATTCTGTGATTTTGGTTTTGAGAGAATTATTCATTTTATCTTCTATCTCTCTTATTTGGTTTTCAAAGTTCCTCTTGATCTCATCTAGGAGAGCCTTCTGTGCTTTGGACACATTCTCTGTTGATGTTTCAGTTGTGGGTGTGGAGTCCATATTGTCTCCTCTGAGTTTGGTTCCTCTCTCTGAGAACAGTAGGACTCCAGTGTCTTTGTCTTTGTAGTCTGCTTTCTACCCATTTTAAGGCAGGGCCCAAGCCACACCCTTCCTCTAGGGATCCCAAGCATTTACTCTAGAGGGTTTTGCCCTGGGGCAAGAGTTACTATGTTTTCAGGGTCAGAGGGGGGTTTTGGAGCAGGTGAGGTTCACACTGTCATCCTGATCTTTGGAAGTCCTGATAGGGGCTTTTTTTTTTTAATTTCTGGGCTATGAAGTGGTAGCCCCAGGAGTATTTGTTGTCCAGGACAGGGGCCCTTGTATTTGCTTCTTAGCTTTCTCTTCCCAGTCCCAGTCCTTTGGTGATAAGCCTGGTAGTAGCCCTTGTGGTTAGGGGAACAACTTGCCCTCCGAGTTGATCAGGCTCCTTCTGGGCCTTCCTCTGCCTCCCTTGCCTCTTCTATATGAAATAATTTACCCCATTCTGTCTCTCCCCATCTCCTCTCATTATATTCCTCTCTCACTTCTTAATTTCACCTTTTAAGTATCATCCCTTCCTGTGATAGGTTCCTTATGATTTCTTTTCCCTCTTTACCTTGTAACCCTTCTTTTGCTTCTTGTATCTGGATGTCAAATTTTCTATTCAATTCTGTTTTTTTTTTCATCAAAAATTCTTGAAAGTCCTCTATTCCAATAAATGAACATATTTTCCCCTGAAACATGATACTCAGTTTTGCTGGGTAGGTGATTCTTGGTTTTAATCCCAGCTCCTTTCACTTCTGGAATATCATATTCCAAGCACTTTGTTCTATTAGGGTAGAAGCTGCCAGATCCTGTGTTATCCTGATTGTGTTTCCAGAATATTCAAATTGTTTCATCCTGGATGCTTGTAATATTATCTCCTTAATCTGGGAATTCCAGAACCTGGGTACAATATTCCTAGGAGTTTTCTTTTGGGCATCTTTTTCAGGAAGTGATCGGTGAATTCTTTCAACCTATATTTTGCCCTCTGGTTCTAAAACATCAGGGCAATTTTTCTTGAAAATTTCTTGGAAGATGATTTCTAGGGTCTTTCTTTGATCATGGCTTCCAGGTAGTCCAATAATTTTAAAATGGTCTCTCCTGGATCTATTTTCCATGTCTGTAGTTTTTCCCATGAGATATTTCCCATTGCCTTCTATTCTTTCATTTGTCTGGATCTGTTTAACAGCATTTTGATTTCTCATAAAGTCACTAGCTTCCATTTGCTCCAATCTAATTCTGAAGGTTTGATTCTCCTCATTGTGCTTTTGAGATTCTTTTTCCATCTGGCAAATTCGGCTTCTTAAGGCATTATTTTCCTCATTGCATTTTTGAGCCTCTTTTGCCATTTGAGTTAGTCTGTTTTTTAAGGTGTTATTTTTCTCAGTCAGGCTGCTGACTCTCATTTCATAATTTTCTTGCATCATTCTCATTTCTCTTCCCAGTTTTTCCTCCACTTCTCTTATTTGCTTCTTAACGTCCTCTATGGCTTGTTAGCAGCTCATATTTTTTTTTTTTGAAGCTTTTGGTGCAGGAGTTCTGACATCACTTTCTTCCTCCTATTCCATGGTTTCATCATTTTTGTCACCAAAGTAGGAGTGTAAAGTTGGGGTACTCTGTTTATTTTGCTTTCTTTGCAAGCTCATTTTGCCACTTAGTCACTTGAACCCCTGGGCTTTTTGCCACAGCATGACTCTGCCACCACACTGAGGAGCTTCATCCCAAATGCTCTGGTTTTCTCAGCTGCTGAAGTTATTTGTTTGGTGTCCTCTCTGAAGCCTTCACATGGTCTGGCAAGCTGGTCACTTACCCCAGGACCTCCACCCTAGACTGCAATCCAGATCCAAGCAGGTTAAAGCAAGAGCGATTACCCCTCAGACTGGTTGCTTGATCCGCCTACACTCTGCAGGCCAGGAGTTGAAGCTGCCACATAGGGGTGGCAGCACAGCCGTGTTAACAGCTTCTCACCCTGGGGCAAAAGCCAGCGCACTCCAATCTACTGGGTCCCAAAATCCACACTGCACTGTCCTCTCACTTTGTCCTTAGCATCTATGTGTTGATAATTCTGCAAACCACCACAGCTGCTGGTGATCTGAATTCCCTCCAGTTGGTGGTTGGTTAGGCCACCCTGTGGCCAGGGTCGGTTTGCAGAGTTCTGCGCTGGCTGCTTGCTGCCGGCCTTCCAGGCTCTCCTTGGAGGGAGGTTAGCATCTCTGTGTCATTTTGTGTGTTCTGTAGCTCTAAATTTTGTTCATAGCCCCCTTTTTCTTAAATTGGGGAAGGTGGAAGCAGGAGCCCTGCAGATGTCCTTTTTGGAATCTGCCATCTTGACTCCTCCCCTCCCCCTTTTCTTATTTTTTCAGTATTTTATTTTTAGTATTTAACTTTGTTATTTTTTTTATTCCGTATTTAATTTTAAAATAAAATTTAAAATACAGAAAAGAAAAAAGAAGATCATTGAAACATGTTTGTTAAATGAAAAGAGAAGAAAGGCCACAAAGAATCAGACAAACAAGATATCTTTGCATTCAGGTTTATCTGTTTGTTTTTCTCTTTTATTCAGCATGTTTATCTGTAATATTTATGATCCTTCACTTACTTTTATTCCACATGTCTACAAGTTTTGCCACTATGGCGTGTAGAGATTTAATATATTCTTTATCATTGTTTTTCTTTCCTTTGCCTTTTTTTTACTTCTGTATTTTTGTGTTGTGAATCTGTTATTTTCTCTGTCTCAGATTCTTGGGAAGAATATATATCACATCTTCTCTGTGTTTCTTATCAAATTCTGCCTTGCGATCTCTGATTTCTGACCCAATTTCCTTCCTAACATTTTCTTTCAACAGTTTTTTAGTCATATATAGAGCTTCTATCTATTATTTTATGTTCTTTAAAAGTCTGAAGTGTTTTCTTGTTGACTAGGTAATTTTGGCTTACATTCCTTCATAGAGTAGTGATTCTGATATTTTCCTTAATTTCTCCATCTTTTTTAGCCTCTCTGGTCTTTTTTCTGCATAAAAGTTTTATTCATTTTTTATTCAGGCTTACTCTTTGGACTTGTATTTCAACCCTTATCTTATATTCCTACTTGCTTTTATTTTCGTTTCCCTCTTCATTCCCCTTTTATTTCAGTAGAAACAGCCCATAAGTTTGAGTTTCTTCAGTCTCATTGTGAAGTTGGGAAAACCACCTTTATCCATATAAGTTGTGGAACAATTAGTGTGATCCTATTCAGGTTCCAGTTCCTTTTCCATTAGGAATAGTAGCTTTTTCTTTTCTAGATGGCTCAAAGTTACCTCTTCATTCTTCATATTTTACCTCCTTCCCAAAGCTCTCTTACTTTCTTTGAGAAGGTTGGGTTATTATGTCCCTATTTATCTAGGGTGTCAATTCTTTAATACCCATATTAGTTTTGGTATTTTTTCAGTTCAAAGATTATTGTCTTTGTTGTTAAAAAAACACAAAAAAAGTTTTTAGTTGTCTAAGTTATCAGTTGTCATCATCATGTCTTAGTATAACACTAGTCTTAACTTTTCATTTATAATTACATAAATATAGCTTTGTCTTTTATTTTAATCAGTCTTTGTAAGGCCAATCATGAGCAGCTTTCCTGAGCAGATCTCCTGAGGACTGTTGCTGTGAACAACTTTAAGGTTCTGATTACATAGTATAGTAAACCCTTTATTCAGCAATAAGTTAAAGGAAAACATTCACAACAATGTAGCATAGCAACTTATTACTAAAGTGGCCGCATAGTCTTATTTTTTTTTATTTTTATTTTTTGCTTTTTTGGAAAGCAAATGGGATTAAGTGACTTGCCCAAGGTGACACAGCTAGTTTTTGTGTTGAAGGTCTGAGGCCAGATTTGAACTCAGAACCTCCTGACTCCAGGGCCAGAGCTCTATTCACTGCAGGACCTAGCCATCCCTGCCACAAAATAAACAAAATATATCATTCAGTAAGTAACAAATCTCCTCAACAAATTTTGAGTATCCTAGTAAAATCTTCTTTAATCTTCAATGGAGGTTGGCTTCCAATCACCCTTAAACTAATCATCCTTAAGGGGTAGTAGAAAGTATAAAGATCATCCACTCCTAGGTCACAAGTAAGTCACAAATCTAATCAATCAGAACTGAGTACCCAAATAAAATTCCTTTCATCTTAACTTCCAAATGACTTCTAAACTCCAGGGCTCCTCTTCCACAGACTGGCAGCTCCCAGCTCTTACTATATTTCCCTGACTTTTTCCTGGATTCACAGGTAGGCACCTCTCCACTCCCATATTACACTTCACAAGGATGACTCCACCCTAAGCTCTTCACAGTTTCCATTTCTAGGGAAAAAAGCTCAATGGGGTTACAAAAGTATTTATACACTTTGCCAGCACTATCATCTCAATTCACTTTCTTTTTGAGAAATCAACACAAATCAACAAGCAGTGTGCTTCTGCCTGACAAAGTAACATGATTCAACAGACAGAATGTTTCTGTTGTGGTTTAAACCCAGCAATGCCAAAAAGTGTTGAGGTAGGGGCTTTGCCCACCCAAAAACTCTTGCAGTTTCATGATGTGTTGTGGTGGAACTCTCTCAAAGAATTCAGAATCAGACCACGTCTAATCCAAGTGTAAGCATTCATTAAGATTGACAACTCTCATGAAGCAGGCTAAGTTCCAAAGAGGAACCAGCAACTTTAGAGAAAGCAAGATAGATTTTATAGGGTAAAGATGCAATTACACAACAGAAAATTATATAGAATAGAGGATATCATTAATATTAAAAAGGCAGAAAAAATTTGTCAAGGGATTAGGTAATGGAGGTGGGGTCCCATTTATGGTTCAGTAGTTAAACATTCTGGTCATTCTGCCCTCCAACTGGCTAGCTATGGTGGTCCTGTCTTGGGCTAGATGGATGATGTGATTGTGATTAAATACAATAAAATACAATAATACACCTGTTTCTGTGGGAATGGGTCTGGGGGCAGTGACCAGGTAGAGGCAGTAGCTAGGTTCCCATCATATGGACACACTTGTTTCTATTGGAACTAAGAGTTCAGGGAGACAACTGTCGTTCTAGTGAGCAGTGAAGCATAAGTTAGGATATTGGCAGGGGGGCTAGGTGGATACAGAGGGTCTGTACTGAAGTTTGGATATTGGGGCTGAGGGCAGTTCTGTTAGGACTCCATCAGTTCCTGTCTGACAAAGTAACACAATTTATCAGATAAAATGCTTCTGTCTGACAAAGTGATAAAATCAACACAGAGCAACATACAGAACAATAGAAAGATTTCTGACATCATAAACATGCTCTCTCTCAGTTCTGCTTGGTCCCAGTTTCTGCTTGCACTTTTAAATACTCTACTCCTTCATGTTCCACCTTTCCTGTTGTGTCCTTCCTCTCACTCTCTTTAGACAAGTTCCTCTATCAAGGGCTCCATGTGATGACATTAGGCGTATTAAGAGCAGAAAAGGTCTCCAAATTCCCCTAAGCCTATTAAGGGCAAATAATGTATGCCGTTTCCAACAAAGACTTGGAACTTAAGTACTACTTCACTTGCCCTATTACAATAACTGAAACAAGGAGCAAAGTACCACTTTGCCTTTACATCATGACATTTCTCTTCAGCCTCAATTCACTCATAAATTTGTTTCTGAAGATGTTTTTATAGCACAGGTTCTTACTTTGTATTCACTCTGTCACCTGCTCTTTCTTCTGTTATGAGTCTCTCTCCTTCTCTCTCTCTATCTATATATATATATATATATATGTACATCTATAAATATATACATATACCTATATGCATACACACAAACATATATAGCATCTATCTATCTATCTTTCAAGAATTTATGAGTTTCTTACGCATCTCCATCAGTCTATTTTGTCATCTTATTTTTCCCCTCCTTATAAGAACTGGCTCTCTTTATGTATTCAGAATTTGATTCTTAAGAACTGCCCATCTCTCTTGGGTTACCTTTCTATGTAGAACTTTTTTTAATCCATAGACTCCTAACAATCCTTTGCTTTTGAAATTTCCTCTATCAAAATTCAGGGTTTGTGCTTGTTTATGCCTAGTTTTTCTCACTTTCTCAATCATATATTCTAAAGGTAAGTCATCATTTTCCATATTTTTTAAACCAGAAATGAGTTCTTCTTTGGTAATGAAAGTAAATCCAGAATACAATTTTACTTCACTAATTCCTCCACCTTTAGGAAAATGAAATTACAATGAAAGGCAGACATGGAATAAATAGTTTGCACTTTTTGCAGAAGAGAGAAATTCAGCAGATTTACAGATAATTGAATTCCACCATTACTATTATACCATGTTTCCATCCTAGCGGTCTATTTCTTTAGCCATTTGTCTACTTTGCCTTTCTGTCTAAGTGTGTTTTGCACCATATTCTCAAAAAGCTCTGTTATGCCAGCATTCCTCACCCCAGGAATGCCACCTAAGCCTGAGACCCAGATCCAAGCATGGCAAATTAAGTAATTCTGCCTCAGTGCCAGAAGAGGGATTCCTTCAATTGCCCTCTGGTCATTTGCTTGGTGTAAGGGTTATGGGATTTAAAGATCTTCCATGCCCTGTTGGATTTGCTGACTTAGCAGGAAGGGGTGGGGCAAGAGGAAGCTGAAGCCAAAATATAGTCCCTGCAGTGACTAGCAGTGGCCAGCATATGCAGTGGCAATGGCTTAGGTGGAGGTGGAGGTGCGAACCCTGGTTTTTTTTTTCTTTTTTTGAGCCAGCCAGAATTTCTGCTGAGGACTGCCAGAGGGGGCAGAGCTGCTGGCAACACACTTCCTGGACGCTGAGTAGTTGCTGTGAGTGGGGAGAGGAGGATGGTTGCCTGGGGTAGCCTGTTCTGTTTTAAAGGCTTGAGAATGTGGGTGCTTACTATTAACTGTGAGTGTGCCAATTTTGCAACCACTGTGATGGCTTTGACTTTCTGGTTTGGGGACTCAGTTTTCTGATATTTTAATAAATTTTCTAGCTGTATCACCCAAGCAGAGAGCCTGGTATATTTTGTGATTAATAACCACATCAGCATATTTATAGTTGCCGTAGGCATTGTGAATATTGCATTGCTGATACATTTGGTGATGAGGATGGGATCGCAAAATATCAGGCCTCTATTTGAAAGCAGGAGGGCTTTAGAGGTAGAAATTGCTATTCTAGGATGGGAGGATTTGTCTATTCCTCTTTAGCCAGAGAATGGGCCAAAAGCACAGGGGCCTGTGAAAACTGGGAACCAAAGCTAAAAGAGGGAGAACCTGGAGATTTGGAAAGATGTTTGCAAGGAATACCCATAGAACCAGGCATAGAAGTATCAGGAGTTTGCAGGAGAGGCTGGGCCCTGCTAACAAGTTATTGCCCTATTTGTGAAAGTAGGGATAAGCTGCTGGAGGAAAAAGCTCAGATGGCTAGGGAGTTGGCTGGTTTGCCTGAGGATTCTTCTGTGTCACAGCATTCAGAGGAGCAAACTAGAGGGACTCAGGTTGTCCAGGAACAAGCTACTGTTCATGTAGCTAAAAGGAAGGAAAAAAAAAAAACTAGAAGAAGGAATGTGTATCCAGCTTTTGTACAGGAATATGTTGAAACAGGAGTGTTAGTACCTACAACCACAAGATGGAATAATCCTGTCTGGCCAGTAAGAAAATCAGGTGGGATGTGGAGAATGATGGTGGATTATAGACAATTGAATAAGGGGACTCCTTTGTATGATGCTGTTCCAGATACCACCTCCTTAATAGAAAGGATCCAGAAAAATGATGGGATTTGGTATGCAATTATTGACTTGGCAAAGGCCTTCTTCACCATCCCAATAGACCCTAAACAATGGGACCACTTTGCTTTTACTTGGCAGTGTAGACAATATACTTTTACCACAAGGGTACATAGAGCCCCACCCTAAAATATTGTTTTCTGTGTTTATTATGGGCTATGCTTGTTATATTGTTGTGAAATTCTGTGGACACCAGTTATTCCTAATATATTTTTGCCAAGTAAGGAACATGAAAGATCTTGGGGCTGAATGTTAGTGTTATGGGATTTAAAGATCTTCCATGCCCCATTGGACTTGCTGACATAGCAAGCAGGGGTGGAGCAAGAAGAAGTGGAAGCCAAGCTAGAGTTCCTGCAGTGACTGGCAGTGGCAGCAGCAGCAGGAGCAGCTAGCAGAGGCAGCAGCAGTGGTAATGGTACTGGCTGAGGTGGAGATGGAGGCGCGAGCCCCCCCCCCCTTTTTTTTTTGAGCCAGCCAAAATTTCTGCTGAGGACTGCCAGACACCAGAACTTTGGGGTGGGGGGGATGGGGGGGAACACTGCTGGGTGCTGAGTAGCTGCTGAGTGGGGAGAAGAGGACCTTTGCCTGAGGTAGCTTGTTCTGTTTTAAAGGCTTGAGAATGTGGGTGCTTACTACATTAACTAGGTGTGCCAATTTTGCAACTACTGTGATGGCTCTGACTTTCTGGTTTTGGGACTCAGTTTTCTGGTATTTTAATAAATGTTCTAGCTTCATCCCCCATGTAGAGAGCCTGGTATATTTTGTGATTAATAACCACATCAGCATATTTATAGTTGCCGTAGGCATTGTGAATATTGCATGGCTGATACACCTGGTCCTCCCATCATCTGTGCGCCTGGAGCTCTGGAAGCAGCCACCATGGTAGCAGCTGTAACCACCACCACCTCTACCACCCTGGGGGCAGGGACCTGAGTATTATCTCCTCTCACCAAGTTCCAGCAGAGTTTCCCCACTGACTTTTTATCTTCTTTTTGGTGTTCATGTGTTGAGAATTCTTGAAACCACCACAGCTGCCAGTGATTTGTTGATCCCCTGAGGTCTGCTCAGACTGGCCTGTGCTGCTGGCCTGTGGCAGTGTGGCCCATGCAAGATTGCACTGTGCTCCCAGCCAGATTCAATATACCCTTACTGTCAGTTTGTCAGGCTGTCCTCAGCTGGAGACATATTTTATTCTGTCATGCTGTGCATTCTGTAGCTCTAAAATCTGTTTACAATGCTTTTTACAGGTATTTGGGGTAATTGGGGACAAGTTCTTTTAAGTTCCTCCTTTTCTCCATCATCTTGACTCTGCCCCCAGTTCATCTTTCTTATTACTTCCACATTGAGCATTTTTCTATTGCAATCTGAGGTCCTATTGCCTTCTTTATCACATATCTACCACATCATTCTTCCAATAGTATGGAAGTCCATCTAATTGCATTATATCTTGAACATATTGAGATGCATGGAACTAACAATGATGTGACCTCCATTTTTCTTTTGTATATGTAGTTTTGTGTGAAGCAGAGAAATGTCAACTCCACTTTTTACTGTATTAAATGCATTACTTTATTAATATGGGAGGAGATACTTTTTCTAAATGTCCCCTTCTATTTCTTCTAATTTAATTCCAAAAAGTTTATTTTATGCTTAATAACACTTAAACTCCTATATTATGGCTTTTAAACTTTTAAGAGTTCTTATTTTCTCCCTTTATTAAAAACCTTAGCATGATACCAGCACATTAAATAAAAAGGTCGGTAATTGATCTCACCGACAATTTTTATTTGAACCAAGTGTAAGACAGAATAAGGTACCCATCAAACTTGAGAAAAGTTTAAATAATACCCTGAAGAAATTTATTGTGACCATTCTTCAGTAGGAATCAATTATATCAAAATTCTGCTAAAAAAAGTATTACCTTCTTTTTTTGTAGCATTAAAAAATTTGGAAAGGAATCTTTTGCTTCTACAAATTTTATTCTCCAGTTAGAGTGCCAGATACCTTGTGAATTTAAAAAAAAAAATGGGTTGATTTCTCCTCCTCTATGCTTTTGTTCAATTCTTTGGGAATGTTTGCTGATTATTTAAACAAAGAAAATTTAAACAAATTTAAAAATGATTATGATATAATTAGAAACTATTTTCCTCTCTAAGACCTTCATGGCTTTATTCATTATCTGAATGACCACAGTTATTATAAATAAGCAGAAGAACAGAATATAATGGATTTGTATGGATAAAAAGGCTAACTCCAATATGTAATAAAAGAAAGTCTGTGGGAATATGGTTTTGGGTGCTGACTGGAATGTCTGATTTTTCACAATATATTTTTATTTGTTACATGTGAAACTTTGGTCTTCTGACAGTTGTTCAGGGAGTAAATAACATCTGCCATACTATTGGCTAGTAAAACCCAACCGTAGTATAATTAAACAGTCATCATTTTGTTGGAGCATAAACAAGAAGATAAACATCCCATGAATTAGCAAGTGCAGCATCATTTGGCAACTCACAGTTAGAGAGAAGCTATACAGATTCTGCATACACCCAGAGTGTACTTTCTGCATAGGGAATTGAGAGCAACTATATATCTGTATTTCCATAAGCAGTGCAGCTAAAGCTAGGTCAAGGATAACTGCCCAGCTCAGACATCTTTCTCCTTTATCCCAATAATTCCATCCTCTTCAACCCAGTCTTGGAACATGAATGTGTTCCAGCTGATTTTCTTCTTTTGAAAATATATTGCTTGTGATGTATGATAGCAAATAGTGTGACATTGTCATTATTGGGGGAGGGGGAGAATGAGATTTTTTCTTACAATACTGCCAATGCTCTTTCAAAACACTAAAGCTATAACTAGAACTGGGGCTTAAAGGAAGTCAATTCTTTATTCAAGTTCATGCTTTTACTATTCAACTTAAACTCTAGACACATGCTTAATTTTAGCATATAATTGACCCTGGGTTCCATAAATTATGGTAATAGACAATAAATTCTAATAGATCACATTGAGTTACAAATAATTTGTATACTGGCCAATGAAATATGTCTCTCATATGAAGACCCAAAGAGTAAAGGATAAGTTTCTAAAGATTACTGAATTCCTGATTGGCCACCAGGTGATTTTACTGAGGGGTAAGTGGGGTATATACTGTAACTCACTAAGTTTATCAAATGGTTGGTATCCTTGGATAACTTCACCTTGTATCTGCTTCTCTGAATGATTTCAACTTCATAGAATAAGATGTCCCCAGATACCCCCTGGCATCCAGTTCTCCCAACTTCCCTGCCTTTTTTAGTATGTTCTCATACCTTTTTAGAGTGTAAGTTCATTGAAAAATGAGCTGCTAAAAATCTATGTGCAGCCTGAAGTTTAAACTTTTTAAAAAAAATTTGGCCCCTACTGACTGCTAATTTATGCAGATGTAGAAGTTTGTACTTGAGCAACGTTTTGAAGAATATTGGAGATCCAAATGGAGAGATGTGAGAAGGGTTTTCATTCCTGGTATGGGAGAGACCTAGTAAAAAGTCATGTAGATAGCAGATAAAATATCAATGTAAGGAGTAGTAAGAAGGCCAATTTCATTGACATATTGTGTGAAGCAGATTCATGGACAATAAGACTGGAAAAGGGGACAGAAGTACATCTTCTGAAGCAAAAGAAGTTAAATTTATTTATCCATGTATATACTCATTAAAAGTTCAAGAGAAAGTGCACACAAAGGGCTGGGCAGGAGGCACAAAGAGTGTGGGAGCTTCACCAATGCAGACCCGAGACCAAAGCACAGAGAAGCCAAAGTGAGCCTGGGTGAAGGGATTCACCCACTGCAAGGGTGATTCCCAGACCTCTCACAGCAGTACAAGTAATCTGCTGGAGCTGGGTAAGAGATAAGCACAAGACCCAGGGCAGTGGCAGCTACTCCTGGGGCTATCAACCCACAGCCTGGATGAGTAAAAATTACTTACCTGAACTTCTGGGAGCCAAGATGGTGAAGTAAATTCTAGCTTCTCTAACGTCCCTCAATGGCCCTGAAAACCCAGTGAATATTGCCCCAGGGTAAAATCCTAAAACAGCAGCAGAATTGGTAATCCTAGAGGAAGGACTTGACTGTGGCTGTGTTGAGTCTGAAGTGAGGGGTGGGAGGCATCCCAACATGCCCCATCTCAGCCTACTAGCACGAGATCCTGAACCCCGGGGGCTAATACCAGAGCCCCAGGTGTGACTTAGCCCAAATTGGGGAATCTACAAAAAACAATGTAGCCCCAGCCACCAGCAGCTGAACCTGCCTGAATTCTTATCCAGGGGCATGGAGGTGGAAAGTTAAAGGGGCCATATCACCCCTCCCCCACACCTTACTCTGAGGTTCAGTGTAACCCTGGGGAAACACAGAAACTCCTGGCCTTGGCCACAGTGTAGGCACCCAGAGGCCATAGCACACAAAGTCAACAACCAGGCCCCTATCTCCCAGCATAAGAAGCATGGGTCAGAGCCCTCTGTACCCCAGAAACAGAAATTCACTTTAAAAGTCAGGAAACAGGTAATGACAATAGGCAAAAAGTAAGTTGGAAAAACAAAAAAAAATGAATCCTAATATAATGAGGGAGAAGTGTCAAATTCAGCGAACAGTATTGACTCTATACCCACATCTGAGAGCTGAAAAGGGAATATTGCTGGTCTCAAGCACAAAAAGCATTCTTAGAAAAAACTAAAGAAGGATTTTAAAAGCCAAATTAGGGGAGTAGAAGATAAATTGACCAATTCTTTTAAAATTACAATTACCAAAATGGAAAAAAATATAACACTGAAGAAAGCAACTCTTTAAAAAGTAAAATTTTTGAAATGGGAAGGGAGAGTCAAAATCTAAATGGAGAGATTAAATCCTCAGTTTTTTTCTGGGCAACCAAATTTTGACATAATTTTTCATAAGCCTAAATGAATCAACTAAAGCCTACAAATGAACTCTGAAAATATGGAAAAGGATCTTCCAAAATTAACCAAGGTAAATAATTTCCTAAAAATTAGAATCAGTCAAATTGAAGCTAATGACTCTACCAAGAATCAGTCTAACAAAACCCAAAGATTGAAAAATTAGAAGAGAATGTAAAATATCTCATTGGATAAACAACTGACCTGTAGAACAGATCCAGGAGAGATAGTCTAAGAATTATTGGTCTACTAGTAAAAAAGAGCCTGGACAACATCTTCCAAGAAATAATCAAGAAAAACTTCCCTGAGGTCCTAGAAACAGAAGGTAAAATAACTATTGAAAGAATTCACTAGACAGCTCCTGAAAGAGGTATCCCAAATTAAAATCCCAAATTGAAAACACCAAGAAATATTATAGCCAAATTCCAGAATTATCAGGTCAAGGAGCAAATGTTGCAACAACCAGAAAGAAAAAAAAAATTCAAATATCAGAGAACTACAGTCAGGATCACACAGGTCCTGGAAGCTTCTACACTGAAAGATCAGAGGATTGGAATATGATATTTCATAAGGCAAAAGATCTTGGACTTCTTAGAGCCACAACAATATCTACACACATCAAGTTTAGCAGAATTACAACATTCCCACACATTGCTGGCACTATCCTCTCAATTCACTTTCTGCTTTGTGAAATCAACACAAGTTAACAGACAAGTTTCATCTGTCTGACAGAGTAACAAAATTCAACAGAGTCCTTCTTTGTGACAAAGTAACACAAACAACAGACAGAATGCTTCTGTCTGACAAAGTAACACAAACACAAATCAACATAGACAGAACAGACCAAATGCAAGACACCACAAATGTTCTCCTTCTCAGTTCTACTCGGTCAAGTTTGTGCTCCTGCTTTTATATGGTGGTTCTCCTTCCTGTTCCACCCTTCCTCTTGCTCAGCAAGTTACTACCACCTTCAAATCACAGGTGGGACTCGAAGGAAATTGGAGAATTGAAACAAAGTGGTACTTGAATAACTGAAACAAGGCACTAAGTACTCCTTTGCTTGACGTTACACAAGGTCATTCTTCTTTTACTTGTTTGCTTACCACAGTGGGTTATTGTCATCCTTTGTTCTTGAAGAGCACCTAAATGGCATCATTTTCTAGAGTAAAGTGAGTGTCCAATTATTACTCTTCAGAACAGTATGAACTCAAAATGCTCTACCAAATTTTAAGCACAAATAGTCCACGTGATGGGGATTCCCTAACATTGCACTTCTCATGTTTTTGCTTGTTTTTTGCTCCACTTCTTCAATTATGCTTTGCTTAAAGAACATAGCATCTTCTTTGATGAGATCACAGCATGCTGAGTGGACCTGTGCCAGTATTTCTCACGTCTTACAATCAATTTCAAAGTTCTTCAGAGACATCTTTACAGTATCCTGTTATCATTTCTTCTGACCGCCAAGTGAGGACTTGCCTTGTGTTAGTTCTCCATAAAATATTCTTAGGTAAGTGTATGTTTAGACTTTGAACAAAGGGGCAAGCCCACCTGAGTTGTGCTCTCTGCAGTAGAGTTTGAATGCTTGGCAGTTTAGTTCAAGAGAGGACCTGAATGTCAGGTGATCTTTAGAATTTCCCCAACACAATTCAAATGGAAGCCATTCAGTTTCCTTGCATGGTGCTGGTATACTGTCCAGGTTTTACAGGCATACAAGAATGAGTTCAACACAATGGTTTTGTAGAACTTCAGTTTGTTAGTCAGTTTGAGACTTCTCTCCCAAAATTTACTTCAGAGTCTCCCAAACACTGAGCTAGTTCTGGCAATGTATGAATCAACCTCATTACCAATATGTATATCCCTGTAAAGTACACAGCCAAGGCAAGTGAACTTATCCACAGTATTAAAAACTTTTCCATCTGCTATTACCTATGATTCCACATATGAATGGTGTGGTGTTGGCTGATGGAGCATTATATTATTTTAGTGTTAATTGGTAGGTCAAAATTAGCACAAGGAGCAGAGAATCTATTCATATTTCACTCCACCTCATCTTCAAAGGTTGCACTGAATACATGACAATCTCCAAACAAAAAATCACGCATCAGCCCTCCCTCCACTTTAGTATTTAGATGTGTCATTTTCAAGTTAAATAATTTTGCTATCAATTTGGTAGCTGACCTTGATGCCTTGTTTCTTCTCATTGAAAGCATCTGACAACATATCTGAAAACATCATGCTAAAAAGCATGGGAGTGAGAACATAGTCTTATTTCTCTCCAATGATTACTGGGAAAGCATGAGAACATTATTCATTGTCCAGAATGTTGGCAAGAATTGCCATCACGAAACTTATGTATAATAATGTTCAACTTTTTCTGGGCAACCAAATTTTGACTTAATTTTTCATAACCTTAACAACTGACAGTATGGGGTGAGGGGCAGCGACAAGATGTAGAAACAGGCCTCCTGTGGGGCTCCAGCTTCCACCTCCCCCAATTCATGTAAAAGGGGACTCTGAAAAAATTTTGGAACTTCATAAGCCGTAAGATGACACAGAGAAGTTAACCTCCTGCTGAGGACAGCCTGGCAGGCCAGCAGGAATCAGCCAGAGCAGCTCTCTGGGAGCTGACCCCAGCCCAGGAAAACCAGAGGTTTAAGCCCCAGGGCAGGCCTAACCAAGCACTGGCTGGAGGCACATCAGATCACCAGCAGCTGTGGTGGTTTCCAGAATTATCAACCCATAGATGCTAAGGACAAAGTGAGTGGTCAGTGAAGTGTGGACTTTGGGATCCAGTAGTTATGAGTGCGTCAGCTTTTGACCCTGGAGCAAGAAACAACTGAGGCACCATGGCCCTGAAGCTTCAGGCACACATGGCTGCCTCAGCTCCTGGCATGCAGAGTGTAGGGGGACCAAGAGACCAATCTGAGGGGTAATTGTTCTTGCTTTAACCTGCTTGGATATGTATTGCGGTCTAAGGAGGAGGTCCTGGGGTATGTGACCGGCTTGGCAGAGCATCTGGAGGCTTCAGAGAGGACAGCCAACTAATACCTTCAGCAGCTGAGAAAAACCCAGCTTTTGGGATGAAGCTCCCCTGTCTGGTGGCAGAGTCCTACTGGGGCAAAAAGCCCAGGGGTCAAGTGATTGAGTGGTGATATGAGCAGGCAAAGGAAACAAAATAAACAGAGCAACCCAACTTTACACTCCTACTTTGGCGACAAAAAGGATCAAAACATGGAATAGGAGGAAGGCAGTGAAGTCAGGACTCCTGCACCAAAAGCTTAAAAGAAAAATACAAGCTGGTTACAAGCCATAGAGGACCTTAAGAAGTAAATAATAGAAGTGGAAGAAAACTTGGGAAGAGAAATGAGAACAATGCAAGAAAATTATGAAATGAGAGTCAACAGCCTGATTGAGGAAAATAACACGTTAAAAAACAGATTAACTTAAATGACATAAGAGGCTCAAAAAGACAATGAGGAGAAGAATGCCTTTAAAAAGCCGAATTTGCTAGATGGAAAAAGAATTTCAAAAGCTCAATGAGGAGATTCATTCCTTCAGAATTAAATTGGAGCAAATGGAAGCTAGTGACTTCATGAGAACTCAAGATGCTGTTAAACAGATCCAAACAAATGAAAGAATAGAAGGCAATGTGAAATATCTCATTGGGAAAACCACTGACCGGGAAAATAGATCCAGGAGAAATAATTTAAAAATGATTGGACTACTTGAAAGCCATGATCAAAGAAAGCACCTAGAAATCATCCTACAAGAAATTCTCAAGGAAAACTACCCTGAAGTTTTAGAACCAGAGGGCAAAATAGATGTTAAAAGAATCCACCGATCACCTCCTGAAAAAAAGATCCCCAAAAGAAAACTCTTAGGAATATGATAGCCAGCTTTGTGAATTCCCAGATCAAGGAGAAAATATTAACAGCAACCAGGAATAAACAATTTGAATATTGTGGAAACACAATCAGCATAACCCAGGATCTGGCAACTTCTGCAGTGAGGGATTGAAAGGCTTGGAATATGATATTCCAGAGGTCAAAGGAGATGGGATTAAAATAAAAAATCACTTACTCAGCAAAACTGAGTATTATGTTTAAGGAGAAAATATGGTCATTCAGTGGAATGGAGGACTTTAAAGCATTCTTGATGAGAAAAGAAGAGGTGAATAGAAAATTTCACATTCATATGTAAGAAACAAGAGAAGCACATGAAGGTAAACAGGGAAAAGAAATCATAAGGAACTTATCAAAGTTGAACTATTAACATTACAACATAGAAGAATGATAATTGTAGCTGATGAAACTTTTCTCAGTATGAAAATTGTTTAAGGGAATATACATATATACACACACACACATATACATATATATAGGAGGTTGTATGGGCATATGAATACATATGTGAATTTATGAATATATGTTTACAGGTATACATGGATAGAGGGTACAGGACCAATTTAATAGGAAGAGCTGATACTTAAAAGGTGAAATTAACCGGTGAGAGGGGCATATAATGAGAGGAGATGGGGAGAGACAGAATGGGGTAAACTATCTCATATAGATGAGGCAAAGGAAAATGGTTACAATGAAGGGGAGGAACAGGAAGGCAAAAAGGCAAAACCTTATTTTCATTGAGTTTGGCTCAGGCAGGGAAAGACATACACACTAAATAGGGTATCTCACCCTACAAAAGATTAGGGGACAATGGGATGAGAGGGGGAAAGATGGAAGGGAGGGAAGGCTGTGGGGGAATTTGGAAGCACCCACTTTTGAAGAGGGACAGGATCAATGTAGAGAATAGAACAAGTTGGAGGTGGAATAGAAGGGAGGGAAATATAGTCAGTCTTTACAATATACCTACTATGGTAATGTTTTGCATAGCTACTACACATGTATGACCTATACTGAATTGTTTATCTCCCTAGTAAGAGTAGATGACAAGGCAGGAGGGGAAAGAATCTGGAATTCAAAGTTTTAAAATCAAATGTTTAAATATGTATATATATATATGTATATGTATATATACATAACTATTATTAATACTATTTTACATGTAATTGGGAAATGAGATATATAGGCACTGTAGCATAGAGATCCACCAGCAAGAGATGGAAAAGTCAAAGGGGGTATGGGAGAAAATATTGGAGAGAACAGATTGGAGGAAGCGATATCCTGTGGGACTACTATTTTTGGGTGGTGGGTAGGGGAAAAAAGGGGAAGAATTTGTAACTCAAAATCTGGCAGAAATGAATGATGTAAAGCACAAATTAATAAAATGTTTGAAAAAAATAATAAAAAATAAAAATAAAAAAAGAATTATTATCCTTGTAACCACAGATACTTCAATCTACCCTTAATCTCTTTTGCCCTAATTGTCTTCATCTGTTCTTGAGTCATTAAAAAAAAAAAAAAACTGACAGAATCAAAGGCATTGGCCAGATTGGTGAACATTGTGTATAGACCTCTGTTCTGCTACTGGAAATTCTCCTTAAGTTTTTGGTGAGTAAACACCATATTAACCATTCCCTGGCCCTTTCTGAAGCCACACTGGGTTTTGATGATCACCTTCGAGGTGAAGAATTGACACATTAAGGAGGATTCTGGAAAGAATTTAGTCAGCAATGATTGAGAGGCACCTTTATGATTGCACAGGACAATCTATTTGCTCTACTTTTATAGAGATGTACTATGGAGGCAACCTGGAACTCCTAGGGGATAACTTCCTATTGTCTTATAACCTGGAAAAGTTCAATGAGCTTTTGTATAAGCGATGGACTCACCTTGTAAATCTCAGCTGGAATAGAATTTACATTGGGTGTTTTGCCATAGAGGAGGAATCTAATGGAATTTAAAGCGTTTTTTTTTTTTTCAGTTGGGGATATGGTTAGAGAGGGATTGACTTCAACCTGAGGTAAATGATCAGTGATTTAAGCACTGACTGATGATAGTCTTTTGAGAGTACTATGCAAGTGTTCAGCCTGTCTCTCCAAGATTATGTCATTATCATTAATCAATGGGGTTCCATCAGCACTGAGCATTTGAGATGCAGCCATAAATAGGGCCAAAAGCCTAAGGGCCAAAGGGTGATCAGGGCATCATAAAAGCACTTTTGGTTGTTACTATCAGCATAAAACAGAATTTTATCTTCCTTATTACTGAGCCAAGACTCCTGCATCCCTCCAAGTTTCACTTCAATGCTACTTTGGTTGGATTTAAATGCTGCCTTCTTGGAGATGGATGAACTATCCTACTGGTAAACCCTGTGGAGTACTCATCATTTTTCATTCATCAATTTCTGAATTTCCCCTGCACTTTTGTCAAACCAGTCTTGATGTTTGCAAGTAGGCTGACCCAGAGGAGAAAATTAATTGCTGTACACAAAATCTCTGAAAACCACCCACTCCTATTCTTATCTTGTTTGTTGGCTCAACTTTCCCTCCAAGTTATTGTGCAAGTGGTCCACCTTAGAAAAGCACACTAATGTGTTGACATTAAGTCTTCTGATAATCACCTTGCCTTGAGACTGCTGTTTTTGTTGAATGCAAATGCTTAGCTTGGAGAGGAGAATTCTATGATAAGTCCAGTATTTTCCACCACATATTTCCTTCACTACTCTCACATTCTTTCTGTCTCGTTTCCTTATAATGACTTATAAGTCTATTAGATGCCAATGTTTGCTGAAAGGGTGCATCAACAAAGTGTTACTGTAGTGATGTAAATCAAAGACAATGTTTGTGATGAAAAGGTTATTAGATTTACAAGTCTTCTGTAGTAAATGACCACTGCTATTGTTGTTTCCAACTCCATTCCTCCTAACGGCTCTCTGCCAAGTCTGGTAGTCTGTAACTGCTTTAACAGTAAAGTCATTTGGAATGATATATTTATCATCATGGCATATTGGTGATGAGGCCACAGGGAACTGAATCACTTGCAGCAGTTATGGTTTCCAGACTTCTCAGCTCAGAGATGTGTAATAGTAATGAAATTTAAAGATACCCCTGTATTGGCTTGGTTTTTGGTTTGATTGTGTTAAAACCCAGAGCTTGTGAATCCCACTTGTGGGATAGACTTGTTGACATGAAAAGAGAGGGCTGAACTGGGAGGAGCTGGTGATGTAAATTTAGAGAGGCACAAGAAAAGAGAGAGGCAGAAGAACTTTTTGGAAGCAGAATCTTGGAGGCAGACAGAGACAGAGAGGATTGCTGAGGGCCAGTTTGAATTGCGCAGGACTTTTGAGAGCTGCCACCCAGAGCTGCCAAGGACTAAGGAGACATAGCTGTTATGCTGGTACTTTGTTGATGGGTTTTGATGTTGTTTTGCCAGATTTGTCCACTGGTGAAGGACAGTGCTGTTGTTGCAGAGGTCTTGGAAACTTGCTGTTGGTTCAGAGCTCCTGAGATTGTTAAGCAGACAGAGAATGAATTAATGGAGACACTGGCAATGTATCTTGTGGCCTTGCTAAGCTTTGTCTCCCCAGGAACAAAGATTGATGAGAACTTGCCTCGGGTCAAGATGAAGAAAAGACCTCTATTTGGGTATTAAATGATGTGCTTAAGCATATTGTAACTCTGGGGTAGATTAAATTATGATCAAAGGGTGGGGAACTTTTGACTTTTTTGTGCTCTTTGATTGAACAAATGAATGTACTTTACTTATGATTGGAAACTAATCTACATTTGAGAAGAGGGGCTTTGTGATGGACTAAATGAATGTACAGCCTAGGGGTGGAGTAGTATTTAGAAGAGGGACTTTGTGATTGATTAAATGAATGTAATGTCCAGGGGTGGCATAGTACTTGGAGATTATTGAATTACACTTGGTAAATGCTGTATTTTGAATGATGTTATATTTTGATTTTCTCTGTTCTTAATTTTTCACTGAATAAAATGGAGAACACCTATGCTGGTATTTTGAAACTTGGGAAGTTGACTTTGCTTAGCATTACAAGATGCTAGAGACAACTTAGATGGTAAGTAGGAGAAGTCTATCAAAAGTGGGCAAGAGAGAAACCCAGTCCAGGGCAGGGCATGCAAATACAGCCCCAAGACTTGAAAACCAGCCGCAGGCCTTGGTAGTGAATGAATTGGAAGCAGCAGTGGCAAAGGTGGCAGCAGAAGGAGCAGAGGATGCTCCTGGAGCAGTCAGCCCACTGAGTGAATATTTGGTAGTCAACTATTTTGAAATTCAGGTGTCAAGATGGTAGTGTAACCATCTTGACCAAAAGTTACTATAGTAGATAGAAATCAAAATTTTTATCATATTGACCTATTAACCTTGAAAAAAATGTTGCCCCAGGAAAAATCCTGAAACAGAGAAGTCAGCAGAAAGAAAATATGCAGTAATCCTTTAGCTTGGGCCACTAGGGGAATTAACTGGAAAGTTATTCTTCCTTTGTCTGAATGGGATCAGTATAGGCCAGGAGGCAACCCAGCAAGCTACTTCTCTGGAAAACAGTAACCAGGCCCATAGTTCTCAGCACAAGAATCCTCTGATAGTGCCCACTCTGCCCCAGAAGTAGAGATGGATTTTAAAAGCCAGAAAAAAGGGAAAAACTTCAGCAAAAAGCAACAAAGAAAAACAATGACCTTAGAGAAATAGCTTGATGAAAAGGAAGATGAAAACACAAATTCAGAAGCTGAAAACATTGTCAGTATGCCAACATCTGAAACCCCACAAGGGTACTATGAATTGGTCTCAAGCTCAAAAAACTTCCTTGGAAGAACTCAAGAATGATTTGAAAAGCCAAATAAGAAAGACAGAAGAAAAATTGAACAATTCTTTTATAATACAATTGAGGGGGGAGTTCCTGGAGTCAAGATGGTGGAGTAAGCAATAAGTTCCTTTCATTGTCTTGATCTTGAAAAACCCAGAAAATAGATATTGAAAAATGTCCACTGATCGCTGCCTGAAAGAGATCACCAAAGAAAAACTCCTAGGAATATTGCATCAAATTCCAGAGTTCCAAGGTCAAGAAAAAAAATATTCCAACCTCCCAGAAGGAAACAATTCAAATATTGTGTAAACACTTTCAGGATAGCACAGGATTTAGTAGCTTCTATATTAAGAGATAAGAGGTCTTAGGATATCATATTCTTGAGGTCAAAGGAGCTAGGTTTAAAACCAAGAATCACCAATGCAGCAAAGCTGAGTATAATCCTCCAGGGGTAAAATTGAACATTCAATAGAGAACTTTCAAGAATTCTTGATGAAATGACCAGAGCTGAATAGGAAAATTTGACTTTCAAGTACAAGAATAAAGAGAAGCATGAAAAAGTAAACAGGGAAGAGGAATCATAAGGTAATTATTAAAATTTATCTGGTTACATTCCTACATGGAAAAATGATATTTGTAACTCATAAAACCTTTTTTCTGTATTAGAATAGTTGGGGAGCATCTATCTATCTATCTATCTATCTATCTATCTATCTGTCTGTCTGTCTGTCTGTCTGTCTGTCTGTCTGTCTGTCTGTCTCTCTATCTATCTACCTACCCTCTATCTATTTTTCTTTCTTTGTAGATACATAAATATACAAATAGATATAGATATAAGTGTGTATACACACACACACAGACACATATATATGTACACACTCATATGTATATGGGTACACAGATGGCACAGGATGAGTTGAATATGAAGGGATGATGTAAAAAATAATCTTAAGGAGTGAGAGAGGAATGTACTTGGAGAAGGAGAAAGGGAGAGGTAGAATAGACTAAATTAACGCACATAAAAGTGGAAAGAAAAAGCTTTTACAGAGGAGACAGAGAGTACAGAGGTGAGAGAGAATGATTAAACCTAACTCTCATTAGATTTGATTAAGAAGAAAATCACATGGACACTTAATTGGATATGAAAATCTAGGTTAGCCTGCATGAAACTATAGGGGAAAGGAATAAGAGAGGAGAGGATAATAGAAAGGAATGTAAATAGGCAGAGGGCATAGTCAGAAGGAAATACTTTTTAGGAGAGACAGGGTCAAAGGAGAGAATAGAATAAATGTGGTGCTGAGACAGTATGAAGGGAAACAGAGTTAGTCATTTTCAACATCATTATTGTGGAAATTATATGCATGACTGAACATGTATCACCTATAACAAATTACTTGACTTTTCAATGAGGGTGGGTGGAGAGGGAGGTAGGGAAAGAGCATCGAACTCAAAGTTTTAAAAACAAATGTAAAAAAAAAGTTTTTATATGCAACTGGAAAATTAGATATACAGATAATGGGGTATAGAAATTTATCTAAACCACAAGAAAATAGAAGGGAAGTAGATAAAAGAATGGAGGTGGTAATAGAAGGGGGGAGTTTTGCGGAAGGGACAATCAAAATTTACACTGTCTTGGGGTGGGAGGTGGGGAGACATAGGGAAACATTGGAACTCATCTTCTGGAACTGAATGTTGAAAACAAAAAAATTAATTAATTAATTAATGGAAAAAATAAAATTTATGAAATGGAGGGGGGGGGAAGTACACTAAAGGAAAAACATTCCTTAAAAAGTAGAATTGGCCAAATGGAAGAGGAGGTAGAAAAGCTAACTGGAGAAAATAATTTGTTAACAATCACAGTCAGGCAAATGGAAACTGATGCTTGTATGAGACATCAAGAATCAGTCAAACAAAAAATGGTAAATTACTTTATATGAAAAGACACAAAGACCTATGACAGTAGAAGAAAGAAGGGAGGGAGATGGGAATTGCCTGAGCTTTACTTTCATAATATTTTCTTCAAGGAGGGAATAACACACTCAGTCAGGTATAGAAATCTAACTAGCCTATATAGAGGAGGAGGGGAAAGAGGAAAAAAAGGAGAGGTGGATGGGAAAGAAGAAGTAGTAAGAGAAAACAGGAGGAAAAAGAGAGGTAGAACAGAGGATAGATTGTGAGTGCCTGGGGTTAAAAGAAAATTATAGTGAGGAGGGAAAGGGAAAACAAAACAAAATAAAGGAAAATGGTTGAGAATAGGATGGAGAGCAAGATACAGATAGTAATCAGAATTGTGAATGTAAATGGGATGAACTCTGCCATAAACCAGAAGCACATAGCAGAATGGATTAAAAACTATAATCCTGCAATATGTTGTTTAAAAGAAACACATTTGAAACAGAGAGATACAGACAGAGTAAAGGGAAAAGAATGGAACAAAATATATTATGTTTCAGCTGAAATAAAAAAAAAGAAGAAGATGGGGGTAGTAATCCCAATCTCAGAAAAAGCAAGAGCAAAAGTAGATCTAATTAAAAGAGATAAGGAAACATAGACAATGAATGATATCATTACTAAACCTAGATGCACCAAGTGGCATAAAATACAAAATCTTAGAGAAGTTAAGAGAGTTACAGGAAAAAAAAATGACAGCAAAACTATGCTATGGTCAACCTTAACCTTACTCTTTCTGAACTAGATAAATCTAACCACAAAATAAATAAGAAGGAAGTTAATGAGGTGAATAGAATTTTAGAAAATTTAGATATGGTTGAGCTCTGGAGAAAATTTGAATGGGGAAAGAAATGAATATACTTTTTTCTCAGTGGTAGATGACCCCTTCAAAAAAAACTGGTCATATATTACATCAAAAAACCTCACAGTCTAATGAAGAAAGGCAGAAATATTCAATGCATCTATTTCAGATCATGATGCAATAAGAACTATATGTAATAAAAATCCATGGAAAGATTGGCTAAAAATTAATTGGAAACAAAATCATATAATATTAAAGACTGAGTGGTTGAAAGAACAAATCACAAAAAGAATCAATAACTTCATACAAGAGAATGAGAACAATGAGACAACATACCAAAACTTACGAAATGCAGCAAAAGCAGCTCTTAGGGGAAGTTTCATATCCCTAAATGCTTACATGAATAAAACAGAGAAAGAGTAGATTAATGCAAATAAAATAGTTAGAAAAAGAACAAATTGAAAATCCTCAATTAAATACCAAATTAAAAATACTGAAAACCAAAAGAGAGATAAAAAAAATTGAAATTGAGAAAATTGTTGAACTAATAAATAATCCTAAGACCTGTTTTTTTTTTTGAGAAAAAAAACACAACAATAAAACTGACAAATGTTTGCTTAATTTGATTTCTAAAAAGTAAGAAGATGGTCAAAGAAGATAATTGTTTGAGCTCTCCCCCCCCATTTACCTCAAATACCTGTAAAAATGACTCTAAACAAGTTTTAGAGGTATAAGACCCACAAAATGATAAGAAAAACCCATCCCAGTTGAGGACAACCTGGAAAACAGAAAGGAGGGGTCTATTGCACCTGGCTGGGAGCATAGTGAAGTCCTGCATGGGATGCACTGCCACAGATGAACATCAGAGACCAGCCTAAGAAGACCTAAGGGGATCAGTGAATCACTGGCAACTGTGGTGGTTTCCAGACTTCTCAACCCATAAACACCAAAAAGAAAGTAAAATATCAGTGGAGAAACTCTATTGGAACTGGGTGAAAGAAGATCATTGTCAGGTCCCTGCTCCCTGAGTGGTGGAGGTGGTGGTGGCTGTAGCTTTTGGCATGGTGGCTGCTTCCAGAGGTCCTGTCCCATAGATGGTTGTGAGACCAAGTGACTGACCAGAGAGTAATTGCAGGAATCTCTCTTCTGGTGCAAAAGCAGAATTCTCTTTCTTTGCCCTGCTTGGATCTGAGTGGCAGACTTGGGTAGTAGTCTTGGGGTGAAGAGCACTGGTTGTCAGAGCTTATTGAGCTTGGTTATAAGCAGTCCTCCTCAAAGTTCCAAGGCAGGTGCCTAGAAGGATCTCTGACAACAGCTTTGCAAAAACTTAGAATTTTAGGACACAGTACTCTCAAATCTGGAAGCAGAATTGAACCATGGCAAAGAGTTCAGAAGTTGAGTATTCAGTTGGGAAGATGAGCAAACAGAAGAAGAGAAATCAGATTATAGAATTTTTTTGGAGACAAAGAGGATTAAAACATAGAACCAGAAGAAGACAACAAAGTTAAAACTACTGCCTCAAAAGGCTACAAGAAAATATGAATTGGTCACAGGTCATATAGGATCTCAAGAAGATTTTGAAAATCAAGTAAGAGACATAGAGGAAAAATTGGGAAGACAAATGAGAATGTTGCAAAAAAAATCTTGAAAAATGAGTCAACAGCTTGCTAAAGGAGAAACCCCAAAATACTGAAGAAATTTACACTTTAAAAATAGATTACCTTTATGGGCGGCCAGGTAGCACAGCGAGTAAGAGCGCCTTGGCTCCACTGTCAGGATGACCTGGATATCCAATCCCGGGCTCAGACACTTAGCACTCACCCAGAAACACCTGGCTGTGTACCCTTGAGCAAGTTACTTAACCCCAATTGCTTAGGGGTGGCCAGGTGGCTCAGCAAGTAAGAGCACTAGCTCTAGTGTTGGGATGACCTGGGGATCAAATCTGGACTCAGACACTCAGCACCACACCCAGAAATAACTGGCCCTGTAACCTTGAGCAAGTTACTTAACCCCAATTGCTTTAAAAAAAATAGATTAACTTTTAGGGGCAGCTAGGTGGTGCAGAGCACTGGCCCTGGAGTCAGGAGGACCTGAGTTCAAATCTAGCCTCAGGCACTTGACACACTTACTAGCCATGTGACCTTGGGCAAGTCACTTAACCCCAGTTGCTCTCCAAAAAGCAACAAAAACAATTGACTAACTTTGGAGGCAGAGACAAAATGGAAGGGTAAAAGAATAAACTTGATTGAGCTCTTTTTCCAACCACCTCCAATTCCTGTAAAATATGACTCTAAAGGAATTTTAGTTCTACAGAACCCATAAAATGACAGAGAGAAACAAAGCTCCCACCGAAGGCAGCCTGGCAGGCCTACAGGAAGGGTCTATACCACCCGGTGGGTAGTGGAGTGCAGTCCTTCATGAGCCATGTTATCCCAGACCTCTTGGATATAATGACAAGCGCTTGAAATCTTAACACCTTGTTTCATTCATTTAATTCTTTAGCACCTTGTTTGTATTCAAGTGGCTTTCAACCTTGCCCTGATTATGTCACGTCTTTGTTAAAAGATAGAACCTGTGAATCCCACAGGGAGAGGGACTTGCTACTAACAGGAACAGAAAGGTTGTAAGAGATGGGCAGAACAGGGAGTAGCTAATGGCAGATAAAAAAGCTTGAGCACAGATAGGACTGAAAAAAGCTGAGAAGGGGAAAACTCTTTGCATCCTGCACTCTGTCTGTTCCGTCTGTTGATTTGTGCTTGTGACACTTTGTACAGAAGTCCTGGGACCTAACTGAAAGCCTGAAAAAAGATTTTCTTTTGATGTGTTTATAGAAGTCCTGGAGGAGGGTTTCAGTGGTCTTGGGACCATGCTAATGATTTGTGTTAACTTCTCAGACCTTGTTTGTGGGTCTGTGTTGATTTTTATGCTGATGATTTGTGTTGACTTCTTGGACCATGTTTGTAGGTCTATGTTGATTTCACAGGCAGATGGTGAATCGATGATGGTGACAGCAATGTGTATGAATGTTGTTTTGGTTCTGATAAGTTTTGTCTTCCAAGAAAGAGAAACTTTGAAGGACTTGATGGAGATTGGACACTGTGTGCTTCAATATGGAATGGGAACTACACAAGGAGATGAGATCTGTCTACCCTTGAATCCAGGTGATGGTTGGTTGAATTCAGCAAAAGCTGGGACCATGGAAGAGGAACCATTGGGTCTGAGAACCAGAATCAAGCCAAGATAAAAAGACCTTTCCTTGGGTACTTAGTGCTTATTGAAAAGATCACCTTTACTCTGATCTAACTGGGAGGACTTTCACTTTGTAACTTGTACCCCTTAAGGATAATTGAGTTAAGGATGATTGGCAGCTAGTCTCCAATCAAGAAGAAAGAAGACTTTCTGACTGATGGGATTAAGGCAATGAGACCTAGGGGTCTTTATATCCACTAAGGAGGCTTGGTCCTTAAGGATGATTGAGTTAAGGATCTAATGAATGATATCTTTTGTTTAAAACTATGTGGTCACTTTAGTGACTAGTTGTTACATTATACCATTGTGAATGCTGTACTTTGGTTTCTGTGACTGTTTTCCTTTAGTTAACTGCTGAATAAATAGAGAGGTCACTATACTATATGAATAGAACCTTAGAACTAATCATAGCAGCAGTCCTCTGGAGAGCTCCCTGTGCTTCACTGTATACCAGAGCAGACTTCAGGAGACTGATTCACCAGTAGCTGTGGGGTTTTCCAGACTTCTCAATCCATAAACACCAAAAAGAAAATAAATTTCAATGGGGAACTCTGTTGAAAATATGTGAGAGGGGGTGGAGCCAAGATGGCAGAACACAACCAGTAACTTTTCTAAGCTACTCTGTGAATCCTGTCATTAAACTTTAAAAAGTGGATCTGAACAGATTTTAGAGTGTCAGAATCCACCAGGATACAGAGTGTGGCAGAATCCAGTCCAGGAATGTGCCCAGGTGGTTCAGGGCACAGGGAGTGAAGAGCACATGGTGGCTGCACCAGCCCAGACTAGAGAGCAAACTACAATGGAGAGAGAAGGAGCCCCAGCCAGTAAACTCATGCACCCCAAGGATGATTCACAGCCATCTCACCAGGGTCTCACTAGTGTCTCACCATGAGATGGGAGGATCTGTTGAAGCTGGGAAAAAGAAAGCACAGGGCCCCATGCAGAGACAGCAGGTTACCCTGGGGCTATCAGTCCATAGCCTGGAAGTTTAAAAATCACCTGCCTGATTTTCCAGGGGCCAGGGTGGCAAAATAAACTCTAGCTGTTCTGATTCTCCCTCCCTGACCTAGAAAACCCAGAGATAAATGTCCCACTCATAGTAAAATCCTGAATTAGCAAAAATAGCCTCAGGCTTAGGAGTCACAAAGAAAGAGTGTAACTGAGGCAGTAAAGAGTCTGAAGTGAAGGGCAGCAGGGGTCCTAACTAGCCCCATGTCACCTGACCAGCAAGAGCTCCCAAAGCCCAGGGGTTGGGGCCAGCAAGCACTTAACAACAGAAGCCCAGGTGGACCTCAGCACTGAAAGGGGAATCTGAAGACATCAGTGCTGCCAGCCATTACCTGCTGAGCCTGTCTGAGCTGTAGCCCAGGGGTACAGAGCTGGAAATCTGAAGCAGCCAGACCACCCCTCCCCCACAGGTTACTCTGTGAGCACTGGGTACCTCGGGAAACACTGAGAATCCTGGCCTTGGCCTCAGTCTAGACACCCAGAGGCTATAGAACACAAAGTCACAACCAGGCCCTTAGCTCCCAGCCTGAGAAATTACAAAACAGGAAATTACAATGGGAAGGAAGAAAGCTTAGAAGGAGAGGTGTAAGGCAAGAAAGTCGATCAGAGCTTATTATAGCAAGCAAGAACAACCAAATACAGACGACAACATGGACTCCACAATCACAACTGAGACAATGGAAGGAAATATTTACTGGTCTCAAGACCAGAAAGCATTCTTGGAGGAAGTCAAAAAAGATTTTAAAATCCAAATTAGAAAGGTAGAAGATAAATTTAAATCCACAGTGACCAAATTGGAAAAACTCTCACAGAAGAAAACAAATCCTTAAAAAATAAAATTTGTGACCTAATTGGGGAAAATACCTCCCTAAAAAGGGACCTTCAAAAACTAACCAAAGAAAATAATTCACTAAAAATTAGAATCAGTAAAATCAAAGCTCAGAACTCTATGAGGCATCAAGAAGCAATAAAGCGAAATATGAAGATTGAAAAATTAGAAGAAAGTGTAAAATATCTCACTGGAAAAATAACTGACCTGGAGAACAGATCCAGGAGAGATAACCCAAGAATTATTGGTCTACCAGAAAACCACAATGAAAAAAGCAGCCTGGACAACATCCTCCAAGAGATTTTCAAAGAAAACTGTCCTGAAGTTCTAGAATCAGAAGAGAAAATGTTTATTGAAAGAATTCACTGGATTCCTCCTGAAAGAGATCCTAAATTGAAAATTCCAAGAAATATAGTAGCCAAATTCCAGAATTACATGATTAAGGAGAAAATATTGCAAGCAGCCAAAAAAAAAAACCAAACAAGCAATTCAAAAATCATGGAAGTACAGTCAGTATCACACAGGACTTAGCAGCTTCTATATTAAAATATTGGAGCGATTGGAATTTCATATTGTGTAAGGCAAAAGAGCTAGGGCTACAACCAATGATCAACTATCCAGCAAAACTGAGCATAATCTCTCAGGCAAGGAGATGGTCATTTAATGAAATAAGGGACTTCCAGACTTTCCTGATGAAAAAAGCCAGAACTCAATGGAAAATTTGATCTCCAATTACAAGACTCAAGAAAGACATAAAAAGGTAAAAAAGGAAAACACACACTCACATATATACACATGCACACACACACACACACACACACACTCACGCACACATGCACCTAACTTGGGATGCAACAAGAGCAAAATGTTTACATCCTTAGATGAGAAGTTGATAACTGTCAATATCGAAATTATATGATTATCATGACCTTTAAAAGGGTTATACATAGATAGATGGTGTGGGTATAAATTAAATAATCTGTTGATAAAAGAAAAAAACCTTATTAAGGGGATCAAAGGGACTGTAATAGGATGGATGAGACAGAAAAAAGGTAAATTGTGCCATACAAATAGGCATAAAAACACACTATAGTAGAGGGGAAGGAAAGAAGGAGAGGAACATCATTTGAACACTATTCTCACCGGTTCTGGTTCAAAGAGGGATCAACATAATCAGTTAAGTTTAAGATTCTTATGTGAAAAGACATTTAAACACATTAAATTAAGTAGGGAGAGGAGCACTGCATGAAATGTACTCTCATTAGTTTGGGGTCAAAGGGAGAATAACATGCTCTGATAAGTATAAAAATCTATTGTGTCCTATAGGCAGTAGGAGGGTAAAGGGGGGGGGGATAAAAGGTGGCAGTATTAGAAGGGAGGGAAACAGTAGCAAGGGGAGAGGGTAGGGAAAGAAGGGGGGTCACAGGGAGGTAACACTAAGGTTAAAAGTAAAAAACCTTAGGGAGAGGAAGGGAGAAGGAAGAAACAAAAACTAAAGCAGGAGAGGGAATACGATGGAGAGAAATAGAGAGATGGTCATCATTACTGTGAATGTGAATGGGATGAACTCTCCCATAAAACAGAGACAGATAGCAGAATGGTATAAAACCATAATCCTACCATATGTTGTCTACAAGAAACACATTTGAAACAAAGGGTTACCCACAGGGTAAAGGTAAAAGGCTGGAGTAAAATATATGCCTCAGCTAAAGTAAAATAAGCAGGGGTAGCGATCCTTATCTCAGGTAAAGCAAAACCAAAAATATATTTGAAAAAGATAATGAAGGAAACTATATCCTGCTAAAAGGCACCATCAGAAATGAAGCAACATCATGACTTAAAATATATGAACCAAGTTGAATAGCATCCAAATACCTAGAGGAGAAATTAAAGGAATTAGAGGGAGAAATAGATAGCAAAACTATGCTAGTGGGGGTCTTAAGTCTCCCCCTCTCTTAACTTGATAAATTTAACCTCAAAATAAACAAGAAAGATATTATGGAGGTGAATAGAATTTTAGAGAGGCTAGACATGATAGATCTCTGGAGAAAACTGAATGGGGATAAAAAGGAATATACATTCTGATCAGTGGTTTATGGCACATACTCAAAAATCAACCATTTACTGGTGCATAAAAACCTCACAATTCAGTGCAGAAAGGCAGAAATATTAAATGCATCCTTTTCAGATCAGGATGCAATGAATATCATATACAATAAAGGGGCCATGGAAGATAGACTAAAAAAATAATTGGAAATTAAACAATTTAATTCTAAAGAATGAGTGGGTTAATCAAGAAAGTATAGAAATAATCAGTAACTTCATTCAAGAGAAGGACAATAATGAGAAAACATACCAACATTTGGGAGATGCAGCAAAGGCAGTTCTTAGGGGAATTTTATACCCCTGAGTGCATACATGAAGAAATTAAACAAAAAGGAGCTCAAGGAATTGGGTAGGCAATTGAAAAACCTAGAAAAAGAACAAATTCAAAATCCCCAATTAAATACTAAATTAGAAATACTGAAAACCAAAGGAGAGATTAATACAATTGAAATTAAGAAAACTATTGAATTAATAAATAAAATTAAGAGCTGGTTTTATGAAAAAAAAAACAATAAAATTGATAGACCCTTAGTCAATATGATAAAAAATGTAAGAAGAAAACCAAATTATGAGTATCAAAAATGAAAAGGGTTAAATCTCACTCCAAAGAAGAGGGAAACAAAACAATAATTAGGAATTATTTTTCTCAATTGTATGCACATAAATTTAACAATCTTATTGAAATGGATGAATATTTACAAAAATATAAGTTGCCCAGACTAATTGAAGAGGAATTAAATTACTTAAATAACCCCATCTCAGAAAAAGAAATTATCAAGCCATCAGTGAACTCCCTAGGAAAATATCTCCAGGGCCAGATGGATTTACTAATGAATTCTATCAAACATTTAAAGAAGGATTGATTCTAATACACTACAAACTATTTGGGAAAATTAGTGAAAAAGTAGTCCTACCAAATACTTTTTATGATACAAATATGGTACGGATACCTAAATCAGGAAGTGATAAAACAGAGAATAAAAACTACAGACCAAATTCCCTCTTGAATATAGATGCTAATTTTTAAAATAAAATGTTAGTAAAAAGACTACAGCAACTTATCACAAGAATAATACACTTTGATCAGGTAGGATTTCACAACTATGCCAGCATATTCATAACCTCCATGGGTGTTGTGAATATTGCATTATTGTTATAAATACTATTGTCCTATAGGAATTGAGAAGCAGACAGACTTCATAATAACCTCGAGAGACTTAATATAAACTGATGCTGAGTGAGAAGAGTAGAACCAGGAAAGCTTTGTACACAATTACAGACACATCATTTCTGTGACAACTAATTTTGATGGTTTGGGCTGCCCTCAGCAATTCAGGGCTATGAGACAGCTCCCAAGGACTTATGATGGAGGGGGATATCCAGATAGAGAGAAAAGAACTGCACAGTCTGGATGCAGATTGAAGCAAACTACTTCCTCTCTCTCTCTTTTGTGTTTTTTTTTCTCATTCAATCCATTGGTTATTACTCTTCTTTACAACTTGACTAATTAATGGGAAGGTATCTGTAGAACCTATATCATGTGGCATGCCAACAAGGGGGAGCAGTTGGAAAGAGAAGGAGGGGGAGAAAATTTGGAACTCAATGGATTGTGGAATTGAATGTTGTTAACTAAAAGTAAATAAACATTTTTTAAAGATAGTTTCTGAGTCTGGGAAGTGAAATATCTTAAGGCCTAGTATGCTTCTCAATGCACCTACCCCCAGGGCTTACTCTTTTTGAATTCAGCCTGGAGGTGTCTGTACTTCACTTAATGTGAAACCTCAGCCCCTAGAAATTCTGTGTTTTCTGAAGTCCTTTCACGTTGTCTTAGGTAGATGTCTTCTTTATTCCTTTATGTTTGCTTCTCTATATTCACTTTGTGGTGATATTCTGACTGTGGAAAAGATCTGGAGAGGCTGGAAATTTCTGAACTACTCTGCCATCATTGCAGAATGCCATCCTTCCATTTGAAATTCTTTTATTGCATTCTTTTTTTCATTTAGAAGACTACCACTATGGATATGACTTAATTCCTTGAAAAGCAGGCCAAATCATTGGTTGTTGGACAAAAATGAAACCAATAGTTAATATTAGTAAATTAGTTTTTATTAATTATTTATTAAAATTTAGTTTTTATTAATTATTTATAATTATATATTAGTATATAATATATAATGATATATTATATATCATTATAAATTATAATATATTAACTTATTAATTATATATTATTTATTAAAATTAGTCTTATTCATATTATAGATAAATGATACAGAGAGAGAGATGGATTCTTATTATCCTTCACTTCTTTTACTTACCACTTTAAAATATCTAACTTCAGAAACATAAGGGTAGTTTTATATTTGATTTCAAGAGATACTATACCTTTTACTAATCCCCCCGACACACACACACACACACACACACCTAAAAGCATCACTTGGTGACTAACCCTTTACTTATGAGTCCCATTGATACTTTGCTAGACTGATCCAAAAAGTACAAAATTCAATCAGCATCTTTTTTTTTAATCTGTTTGATTTTTTTTTTTCGTTTTTAAAGAAAATGCTGGTACTAGAATAGCCTTTGAGAATCTAGAGTCTCTTTCTACAAACTATGTATATATGTATGTATATCTTGGTATTAGTGTTATCTATGTATATATCAGTTCCCTAAGATAGAGATAGTATAGCATAATGGGGTCTGTGTTGTATTTGGAGTCAAGAAGAACTGGGTTTAGTTCCATCTCGAAAACTTGCTACTCCTTGGTCCTTGGGCAAGTCATTTAAACTATAAGCATTTCCCTTCCCCAGCTTCAAAGTGGGATAATAATAACATCTCTTGATGTGAGCATTGCAAATAAGAATTTAAAGAACAATGTAATTCTTTCAGACCTATATAAATACAGCTACTATTATAATGATAAACTATAGTCCCTGTAAGAGCAAAGGATGTGTCTAATTTAAATTGCATGCCTTCCTGTAAAGCTTAGCTTAGCACTTGGCCTTCCTTCAACACCCTGCAAGTGCTTGTTGAAATAAATTGAATTACTTTTATCTTGTCTGTTCACCTTTTGAAGGAAAAGCTAATAAATAGTAAAATGTCCTAAAAAGCAGGAAGTCAAAAGGTGACTAAGGACAAGTAAAAGGCTTAGATGAATCTTCAACTGCATAATTAACCCACTTAAAAAAATAGGTCATATTATAGTAGACACACCAGCACCACTTTTTAATGTAGGAAAGCTGCAGTGAAGGTAATTGTAAATATGGTGTTATCTAAAAGCAATTGAAATTTGGGATTGAAATGAAATTGACAAGTTTGAAGTGTGTTTATCACACCCAAACATTTAAACCTACAAATAATTAAATCTAATTAAAATTTGCTTTGGATAATATTGAAATTAGTTTACATTGACCATTCACTAAATACCTACTATGAGCAGCTAGACAAACCAAGATATTATGCCAGATACTTCTAATTATTAGATATATCCTGCAGGTGGAATGACAAAGTCCCTCCTAATTGGGATAGTCACAAAACTGGAAAGTGAAAATTTCCTGATAATGGGGCAGGAGGAGGGAAAACAAAAGTGGGACCATATGATCATAAATGTAGTGAGTCAGTAAACAAAAATTTGTGAAGTGCTTAATATACTAGGTACTGAGCTATGCACTGGAGATTTAAAAAAAATAACGCTTTCCCCCCCCCCCCCCCCAAAAACGTTTACTCTAAAATGGAGATTTCAAAATATACAAAAGTCATACAGGATATATATCTTTTTTTTTTTTAAACCAATTGGGGCTAACTAACTTGCCCAAGGTTACATGGTGAGTTGTTTGTGTGTGTGTGTGTGCATGCGTGCATGTGCATGCATGCGTGTGTGTGTGTGTGTATGTTGGTGTTAAGTATCTGAGGCCGGAACTGATCCTGGGTCCTCCCAACTCTGGGGCCAGTGCTCTTACTCACTGGGCTACCTAGCTGGCCCCAGGATATATATCATTATCTTCTATCTTCATATATGTATATAGATATAATACAGATTTTAATATACAACATCATTGTAATGCATTTTATAAATGCTAGTATATGACATAAGATAAAATTATATAATATATAAAATGTATCATATTGTAACATATGTTTTTTTTAAATATACATGTATGTATATAAAATAAAAACTAATCTCAGAGACCATGCTCTGGTCTAGGGGAAAGCTGCTAGAAATGATACGGAGTAGGGGTGAGAAAGGGCTTAAAGCTCATCTGCTCTAGCCCCCTCTTCTTACAGATGAAGACACTGAAGCCCAAAAATATTAAGTGATTTTGCCAGAATCACAAAAATAGTAAGTGGTGGGAGTTGATCTCAGATTCCTTTATTGCAAGTCCTTAGAGTTTGGAATGCTTTGCTAAGATTGTGAGGATCAGCTTCCTGGAGATCATTGTGGAGTAGTTTTTGTGATATCTAGTGCAGGGAGAAGACAAGGTTTAATGATAGAAATAAGGGAATTATGAGTACAGGTCTCCATGTATCATAATCCATTTTGAATAAGAATGGGATTAAAATACACAAACACAGAGGGACTTGGGTGAAAAATAAATTGTCAAGTAAGAGTAAAGGTCTTTGAGTTCAAGAGAAAGAATACAATTGAAGGGTTGTCCCAAGATAATACCTGCTATCCCCAACTAAAGAAATTTTCCTTGGGGCCTAACCTTACCTCTCCTCTTATTCCTCTTCTCACCAGAGGGCCTTGAACCTCTTCTTCCACTTTTTAAAGATTTTGAATCTTTGTCTATGCTCCCCTTCTTCCTGTTTTTTCTCATATTTCTCATATTTTCTCATATTCTCATCTCCCTATTATTTATTAAAGTTATCTACACTCTTAATCACACAATTACATGCTTCCTCAAGTATCTCTACCTTAAATCAAAGCTTAGAAGTAGTTTCTGTCTAGTATCTCCCCACATGTGGGTCTGTTTCCTTCCACAAATGTACTTAATGTATAAAATGAATATTTGATATAAGAAAGCCTATATTTCAGGTCCAGAGAAATCCATAAGAAGTAAAGTAATAAAAGGCTCACTAAATTCAATAGTTATGAATGGAAAGAAAGGGGTCAAGAGGAAACATTTATATCATGCCTACTATGTGCCAGGTATGATACCAAGCATTTTTTTCTCATAAATGTTAAATTCTTATAACAGCCATGTGAGGTAAAAATAGTATTATCGACATTTTGCATTTGAGAAAGTTGAGACAGAAGTTAAGTGATTTATCCAGGGTCACACAACTAGTAAGAATCTGAAGCTAGATTTGAATTCAAATCTTTCTTACTTTAGGCATATCACTCTATCCACTCTATTATGAGCTACTTATAATGCTTCAGGATGGTCAAACTGTATTAAAAAACGAGAGGGACATTGTATTTGGTGGCAAAACATCACTGATGATCTTTTAGAGAAAAAATTAAGTTTTGCAAAATGAGCTGGGTAATAATTTTGGCCATAATAGCCATATTTTCACTGCTGTTCTACAGATGGATTCTGTGCACCAGACACCGTACTCTGGATAATTCAATATATTCAACTTCAATACTCCTACAATAGAGACTATGGTATCTTAATTGATGAGTGCCTCCCTCTCCTCACCCATGAAATCTACCTTGCAATAGCTCTTCCACCCCACCACAAGGTTTCTGGATTTAGAATCATATTCAAAGCAATATGAAGGTTTTTACTAGAAATGATCTACCAAACTATTGGTCTACCCCATGATACCTGAACCAAAAAATTCCTTCTGTGTACTTCTCTTCTCTACTTTCTTCTCATACACATATTAGAATATAAGCTTATGGGCCTGGATGCCGGGGTTAGCAGAGGCCTGGATGCTAGAGTGAGCAGAGGCACTGACGAGGCCTGATCAATGTGGCAGCAAGTTGACCCAGCACCCACAAGGGCCATTGCCAAGCCAAAGACTTCAGGGCTGGGACTGGACAGAGCTGGCTACAGAACCCACAAAAAGACAGATAGAAGCAAACTCCCTGCTGAAGACAGCCCAAATTATGGAAGCCAAGCCCAGCCCTTTGAGAGCCAGAGGTTTTAGCCTCAGGGTGGCCTGACCAGCCTCTGGCTGGATGGACTTCAGATCACCAGCAGCTGTGGCAGTTTGCAAAATTATCAACCCATAGATACTCAAGACAAAGTGAGAGGTCAGTGCAATGTGGATTTTGGGACCTGTGAATTCAGAAGTGTGGTCAGCCTTTGCCCCCAGGGCGAGAACAGGCTTAGGTGCAGGAGCCATGCAGCTGCCACCATATGGTTGCTTCAGAGCTCCTGGCCTGCCAATTGCAGGGGGACAAATCAAATAGTCTGAGGGTAATCTCGCTTGTGTTAACCTGCTTGGGGCTGGATTGTGGTCTAGGATGGGGGTTGTGTGGAATGTGACCATTTTGCCAGAATGTGGGGAGGCTTCAGAGAAGCCACCCGACCAATAGCTCCAGTAGCTGAGAAAACCGAAGGAATTTAGGATAAAGCTCCCCAATCTAGTAGCAGTGTTCTACTGTGTCAAAAAGCTCAGAAGTCAAGTAATTGAGTATCAACAAGAGCAGTCAAAGGAAGCAAAGGCAAGCAGAGCAATCCAACTTTACACTCATATTTTGGGGACAAAAATGTCAAAGCATGGAACTGGAGGAAGACATCAAAGTAAGAAATCCTGCACCAGAAGCTTCCAAGAAAAGAATACACTGCTTACAATTCATAGAGGAGCTTAAGAAGGATTTTGAAAATCAAGTAAGAGAAATGGAGGGAAAAAATGGGAAGAGAAATTAGAATCATGCAAGGAAATCATGAAAAGAGAGTCAACACCCTGATCGAAGAAAATAATACCTTAAAAAATAGACTAACTCAAATAGCAAAAGAGGCTCAATAACCAGTGAGGAGAAGAATGGCTTAAAAACCTGAATTTGCCACATGGAAAAAAGAATCTGAAAAGCTCACTGAAAAGAATAATTCCTTCAGAATTATATTGGAGCAAATGCAAGTCAATGACTGTTGGGGAAATCAAGATACTATTAAACAGATCCAAACAAATGAAAAAAAAGGAAATGTGATATATCTCATTGGAAAAACCACTGACCTAGAAAATAGATCTAGAAGAGATCATTAAAGAATTATTGGACTACCTGAAAGTGATTATCAAAAAAAGAACCTAGAAATCATTCTTCAAAATTTTTTTTAGAAAATTTCCCTGATGTTTTAGAACCAGAGGTCAAAATAGAGGTTGAAACAATTCACCAGTCACCTCTTGAAAAAGATCTCAGAAAGAAAACTCCTAAGAATATTACAGCCAGGTTCCAGAGTTCCCAGATCAAGGAGAAATATTACAAGTAGCCAAGAAAATACAATTTGAATACTGTGGAAACAACAATCAGGATAACACAAGATCTAACAGCTCCAACACTGAGGGACTGAAGAGCTTGCAATATGACATTCTGGATGTCAAAGGAGCAGGGTTAAAAGCAAGAATCACCTACCCAGCAAAACTGAGCATAATGTTTCAGGGGAAAATATGGTCATTCAATGAAATAGAGGGCTTTCAAGCATGCTTGATAAAAAAAAGCAGAGTTGAATAGAAAATTTGACATTCAGCTACAAGGAGGATGAGAAACATGAAAAGGTAAACAGGGAAAAGAAATCATAAGGAACTTGTCAAAGTTGAACTATTTACATTCCTACATGGGAAAACCATAATTGCTACTTATGAAACTTTCTCAGTATGAGAATAGAAGGGAACAAAAATGTGCATATACAAATATTTATACATATAAAACACACACATACAAACATACATGTATGTCTACATCAGAGGGCATATGTGTATATGAATACATATGTGGTGGGTATAGATATATGTGCATGTATACATAGACTGAGGTCACTGGATCAATTTTATGGGAAGGGATGATATTGAAAAAATAAAATTAAGATGTGAGAGAGGAATATAATGAGAGGAGAGAGGGAAAGAAAGAACAGGGCTTATTATCTAATATAAAAGAGGCAAGGGAAAATGTAACAATGGAGTGGAAGAACTGGAAGGCAAAAGGCAATGGGTCAACCTTACTCCCATTGAATTTGGCTTAAGGAGAAAATAACATGCATACTAAATTGGGTATATTACCTTACATGAAAGTAGGGGATAAGGGGATAAGAGGGGGGATGATAGAATGGAGGGAAGATTGGGGGAAGGGTAGTTAGAAGCACACACTTTTTAAAAGGGACAGAGTCAGAGTGGAAAATAGGATAAGTGGGGTGCAGTAGAGGATGGAGGTAAATATAGTCAATCTTTCACAATAGATTCACTATGGAAATGTTTTGCAGAACTACACATGTATAATCTATATTGAATTGCTTCTCTTCCCAGTAAGGGTGGGTCATGAGGGAAGAAGAGAAAGAATCTGGAATTCAAAGTTTTAAAATCAAATGTTTAAAAAAAGAAACATTATTATTATTATATTATTATTATTATTATTATTATTATTATTACGTACAACTTTGAAATGATATAAAGGCACTGGGGTGTGAGTTCCATCTTGCCTTACTGAAAATTAGGAAGGGTGATGGAGGATGATATAGGAGAGAATATATTGGGCTAGGGGGTATTCAGTGGGATCACTATTTTGGGGTGGTTGGTAGGGGAAAGTTGGGGAGAAAATTTGTAACTCAAAATCTTGTGGAAATGTATGTTGTAAACTAAAATTATACATAAAATTAAAAAAAATAACTACACATTTATAATCTATATTGAATTGCTTGTCTTCTCTGTGGGGATGGGAGAGGAGGGAAGAAGGGGGAAAATCTGCAATTCAGAGTTTTAAAAACAAATGTTAAAGATTGTTTTTACATGCAACCAAGAAACAAGATTTACAGGCAATGGAGTATAGAAATCTATCTTGCCATACACAAAAGGAAGGGGAAGGGTGTAAGAAGGGAGACTGAAGTGAGGATAGAATAGAGGGCAAACTGGAGGAAGCAGTAATCAGTATGCATGCCATCTTAGCATGGGGCTAGGAGATAGTTGGGGAGAAAATTTGGAAGTCATAATCTTGTGTAAATGAATGTTTAAAACTAAAAATTAATCAATAAATTCTGGGGGAAAAAAGAAACCCAACTTTATACTAATTAAGACACATTGTTTTCAAAGCTAAAACAATCCTCATAATGAAATATGAGACTATGTGACCTACTGTAAATGTCAGATATGAATAAATAGTTGTGGGCTTATTGAGAGAAGAAAATCAATGTTATAGGTTTTACATAGGGTAAGATATGTATAACGAGGCTTCCAAATAGTCTTTTGGTGGTTAGTATTACGATATATATGCAAAAGGGCCATGATACCATAGTGGTGAAAAAAATATTGAATGAGATCTGTAGATGTGTAGCTGGGTAAGATGTTTACAGAATTGACTTCAATGAGTCTTTAGGAGAGACATGTGACAAGAGAAACAATAAACATGATGGCTAAGCTGATGCCTTAACACTTCCCTTATTTTCAGTGTGTCTCCCTTGGTGCTGCTGAAATATAATTCCTTGGGTGACTATATCTTTCCTGCTTTGCTTTTATCTCACTACCAGCTGAAGAGCTCATTATACCTTACATATTTTTCTGGTATATTCACATCTGTGGCTATCTTCTCCCTTAAAATCAGCCAGGGGAATGGTTTTCCTTCAAAATTATTAATTATTTTCTGACCAGAGGTATCTAGATGGAATAGCTACTCATTCAAGCTACATACCCCTCTTGAAGAATGGATGAAAGAGTGCTAGGCTTTTTTTAATCCTTATGGGAGTTATTTACTGTTTTTGAACCAGACCTGTAATTCCACTGGTATAGGAAACTGCTGGGGAGAAATACCTTTTATCAATGCTGATAAGCACTAGCTATGCAAGAGTTTCTGGGGTTCAAAGATGCCGGTTCATGCATATAGTATGTGTAAGAAGAAATACTTGGACCTAGGTCTTTCTGAGCCTGAAGGAGGCTCTGTCTCTATCTCTCTGTCTGTGTCTATGTCTGTGTCTGTGCATGTCTCTCTCAAAAGAGTACTTGCCTTGACAGAACTTATGAAACTTTTCTTCTCCGTCCCTTCAGCTATCATCTGAAACATATAGGTATAGCCCTTGGCTCTCCTCTCTAGTACTCAGATCATACCAATTTATGCCATAACTGACCAATGTCTATATACATATAATGCAAATAATGCATATAGAGTCATTTACATTATAGAGAATCTAAGAGAGTAGAGGGAAAGGATGGCTTAGTCCCAATGGGATGTTGGGCCAAATCAGATTCAGTGTATTGATTGCTATCTATTTAATTATCGTTAAACTGTTTAGAAGATCTGGGAAAGAAGTATAGTCACTTAATAGAAAAATATTAAGTAAAGACTATTTTTCTTTCCTCAAAGTTAGAAGTCTGGAAATAAACTTTAAAAAAAAACCCTATACAACAGTGCAAATATTACATTGTTTGAACGCAAGCACTGAGTAAAAAAGAAGGAAAATACACACATTTTCACTGCAGATCATCTTAGTGTTGGGAGTTCAGTACAAATAGGAAAAGTGTGGTAGCAACCAAGGAACTAGAAAAAAAATAAGCTACTAAGGAAACTGTTTTTCTCACTTGTGGACTTTAGTGCACCATTGCCACTCCCAGGCTGATAGCATTATAAATTGTTGACAGCCTGTAAAATAATGTAAGCCTTTTTATTTGACATTTGAGACCATCTACAATTTGACTCCAATATCATATTTTCCCAGTGAAATACTTAATAAACATTTACTCTTGGTGCTAAGAACACTAAAACAAAAAAATAGAAAGTCTCTGCAATTTAACAAGTTGCATTATAATGGGGGCTACACCATGGAAAAAGATAAAGGAATTCAAAATAATTGGTGAAAGGAAAGGGCACTACCAACAGGGGAATTGGAAAAGGCAGAATAGGAGACAAAATCTCAGCAGAGGCTTGATGGAAGCTACATAAATTTTTCCTTGCATTTTGCGTAGATTATTTTTTTCAAACAGAGAGTAATTATTTTTCTCTCTACTACCACTCCCACTCAACAAAAAAATAAATAAAAGAAAGAAGTTATACATAAGCTTTTTATCATTTGAGCACATGCAAGTAAAACAAATTGTAATGTTGACTATCACCAAAAATATGTTTCTCATTCTGAATTATATCTCTGTCAAAATATAGACAGTGTTCTTTAGGCATCTGTAATCATGCTTGATCATTTTCCCCTCTTTTTTTTTTAAAGCAATCAGGGTTATGTAACTTGCTCAAGGTTACACAGACAGTTATTTTTGTGAGGGTGCTGAGTATCTGAGGCTAGAACCAATCCCAGGTCTTCCAACACTGGGGCCAGCACTCTTACTCACTGCACCACCTGACAGCCCCATTTTTCCCATTTTCATGGAACGATAATTTTCAACATTCACTTTTTTTTATATTTTTGAATTCCAAATTTTGTTTCCCTCCCCAGAACCCTCTGCAACACAGTAAGCAATCTAATATAGGCTATACATATATTATTATATTAAATGTATTTCCACATTAGTCATGTTGTGAAAGAAGACACAGAACAAAAAGAAAAGAAAACATACGGAAGAAAAGAGAGAAAATAATATGCTTCAATTTGCAATCAGACTCCCCTAGATTTTTGTTTTGTTCCCCCACTCCCACCCCAGATTAGGATAGCATTTTCTATTATGAGTCTTTGGAATTGTGTTAGGCCATTGTACTTCTGAGAAGACTTAAGTTTATCAAAGTTGATCCTCGCACAATGTTGCTGCTACTGTGTACAATATTCTCCCAATTCTGCTCCCTTCACTCAGTGTCAGTTCATGTAAGTCGTTCCAGGTTTTTCTGAAATCCTCTTGGTGGTCATTTTTTATCTGGCTTTCAAAATTGTTTCCCAGCTTTCTACTTTTCTTCTAATCTTGTTTGCAATGATTTTGTTTCTGTAAAACATTTTTTTAACTTAATGTAATCAAAATTATACATTTTGCATTTCATAATGTTCTCTATCTTTTGTTTGGTCATAAATTCTTGCCTTTCCTATACTTGTGACAGGTAAACTATCCTTGCTTTCCTAATTTGGTTACAGTATCACCTTTTTCTCTAAATCTTTATGATTGATTATTTTTAAATGATTTCTAAAGTGTTTCAGAATTGGTTGTTTTTATGATACTGATTCAAAGGCAAGTTGGAAGTATATCTAGGCATGGAGAATATCTGTGCAAAGGCATGAAAGTGACAGATAGGATGCCAAGTTCAGGAAATATCAAGTACACAAATTTGTTGATGCTGTTGTTGTTTGTTTGTACATAGAGTAGGTGAATAGGTGTTGTATGATGTAAGTCTAGAAAGAAAAGTTGTATCCAGAATGTATGGGACTTTAAATGCTAAGTTGTGGAGTTTCGCCTACTAATAAGGGGAACAACTGAAGAATCTTAAGAAGGGAAGCAAAATCGTCAGACTAATGCTGTCTGAAGATTATTATGGTAACATTTTAAAAGGTTGAAGAAAGAAGAGATTGATATCAGCAGACCAATTAGATATATTAAAGTAAGTTGCTTCTAATCCCACCTTCTCCAAGAAGCCTCTTTCCTAGTCCTCTTTAGTTCTAGTCCCCCCACCCCCTGCTCTGAGATGATCTAACATTTGTCCTGAATATAAATTATTCATGCTTAGTTGTGTGCATGCAGTCTTGCCTGTTAGGCTGTTAATTTCTTGAGAGTAGGAATTATTTCTTTTTATTTTTGTATCTTCAGCACTTAGCACAGTGCCTGACACATAACAGATGTTTAATAATCCTTGTTGACATGAGTTGACTCCAAAGGAGGCATAATGATGATTATTCCTCCCTGGATTTATATCTCATTATTTAAGTAAAATAAAATAAATAAAGTGAAATATAGCTGTGAGTTAAAGAACACTACAATAATTGAAGAAATAAAATTGAGGGCTACTCAAGTTGCAATAAGTAGGTAGCCTGCTTACTCCATTAGTTTCATTGTGTTATCAAAAGAACACATGTGAGATAATAGCACCTTGTGGGAAACCTTTTGATAAACTGATGGGAGGATGTGGAAATAATTACAGAAGAAGGGGAGGCAAATATAAGTCACAATCTTCATTCAGAGAGGGCATGTTCACATTGAAGTTTTCATTCACCCTTTGGAGGATGAAGGAATAACCTACAGTCATATTTTCACTCTGCTTTTTTGTCTCTATGCCTCACTTAGGAGGTCCTGTGACTGGAACACATTCTCTACATATTCCTGAGAGTTCAAATAAGGCCCAAATCTCAAGTTCCAGTTCAAATGTCACATAATCTGTGTAGTTTTAACTTTATTCTCAAAACAATCTATCACATACCAACTGCCACTCACAGGGCAAGCAAACCAGGTGAACTGATCTAGCAAGGCAATTTGAAGTAGAAAAAATGACAACAAAAATGAAACCAAAATATTGAACATAAGTCAAACCACTACCTCCATTTTGATCACAATCTCCCCTCGGACTGTAATGGAAACAGTCTAGTATGATGAAACAGTCCAAGAGCCTTGAAAATAGCCATGCTTCCAACACAGCACTGGCAACCATCATTCTTGGAAGCATTACCTTTGAAGATGCAGCCTGAAAACTACTTCTGCATTTGCTGTGGTCATATCCGTTGAAGGTCAAGAAAAGAAAACTCTTGCTAAAAATGTCCTTGGTGCTGTCAAATGGTTCAGTATTTCTTGGCACGGATAGTTTTTTTAATTAATTATTTTTAGCTTTTAATATTCACTTCAATAAGTTTTAAATTTTCTCCACCCCTTCCCTTTCTCTTCCTCAAGATGGCATGCAATCTGATATAGGTTCTATATATACATTCTTATTAAACATTTTCACGTTACTCATGTTGTACAGAAGAATTAGAGCGAATTGGAGGAACCACAAGAAAGAAAAATAAAACAAAACAAACAAAAAAGATCAAAGAGAATACTTGGATCTGCGTTCAGACTCCATAATTCTTTGTCTGGATGTGGATGGCAATTTCTATCATGAATCTTTTAGAGTTGTCTTAGATCCTTGCATTGTTGAGAAGAGCTAAGTTTATCAAAATCAGTTATCACACAATGTAGTTGTAACTGTGTACGATGTTCTCCAGGTCCTGCTCACTTCACTCAGCATCAGCTCATATAACTCTTTCCAGGTTTTTCTGAAGTCCACCTGTTAATCATTTCTTATAGCCCAATAGTGTTTCATTATGTTCATATACAACAACTTGTTCATCCATTCCCCAATTGATGGCCATCCTCTCAATTTCCAGTTCTTGGCCATCACAAAAAGAATTGCTATAAATATTTTTGTACATGTGGGTCCTTTCCCCATTTTTATAATCTCTTTGGGATACAACCCTAGAAGTGGTATTGCTGGGTCAAAGGGTATGCACATATTTATCGCCCTTTGAATATAGTTACAAGTTTCTCTGAAGAATATTTGGATCAGCTCACAGCTCCACCAAAAATGAATTAGTGTTCTGATGTTCCCACATCTTCAACATTTATCATTTCCTGTTTTGTCTTGTTAACCAATCTGATAGGTGTAATGTGGTAGCTAAGAGTTGTTTTGATTTGCATTTCTCTTATCAATAGTGATTTGGAGTATTTTTCATAAAAGTATACATAGCCTTAATATTTTTTCCCCTCTGAAAAGTGCCTGTTCATATCCATTGAGGAATGATTTGTATTCTTATAAATTTAACTCAGTTCTCTATGTATTTTAGAAATGAGGCCTTCATCAGAGACACTGTCTGTAAAAAAGAAATGTTTCCCAGCTTTCTACTTCCCTCCTAATCTTGGTTGCATTGGCTTTGTTTATGAAAAAACTTTTCAATTTAATGTAAATAAAATAATATATTTTGAATTTAATAACATTCCCTGTCTCTTGTTTAGCAATAAATTCTTCCATTCAGTATAAATCTGACAGGTAAACTATTCCTTGCAGTCCAAGTTTGTATACCCATTTGGACTTTATTTTGGTATATGCTGTAAGATGTTAGTCTATGCCCAGTTTCACAGGGAGTAGTTTCCTTTGTTTGTTTTTTTAATCTGTTTTTGTTTTGTTTTGTTTTATCATTGTTTCTCTTTTCCCTTACATTAACTCCACTCTTCATCCACAGAGCAGTCACTATTCCCTTGACCTCTTAAATCTTTCACAGGCCAACTTCACTACAGTAGGGACTCTTCTCCCCATCTTGATGAATGAATCCAATGATACTGTTCTGTCAAATCGCCAAAAAAACCTTTTCATATTGTCTATTATACCCACCCAAGCCTCTGTCTTAGTGGGATCATTCTCACCCTTCATTGCCTTCCCTTTGACACATACTGCTAAAAAAAGGGTGGAGAAAGTAATGTGACCATTCTGATTTAGTCCACTACAATTTAAATAATCTCAACTGAGTACTCACTGTTTTAAGACAATCCCTCTCTTACCAACTCACTCTTTCTCCACACACTTTCATACCATTCAAACCTCCTGTGACTTCCTGTAATAGTAATGAAATTTGAAGATCCCTTTGTATTAGAAAGCTGAGAGGTGCTTAGCACCTAGTTTCAAATTAAGCCTCTGTTAAAGAAACAGATGGTATGAAAACCTGGTGCTGCCTTGACAAGAAGGGCCTGAGCAGGGAGGAGGTATACCATACCTAAGTAAGAGCACAAACTGGACAGTCAGAATTTCCTGGAGTAAGAAATAGTGGAGGCAGGGCAACTGCTGCCAGAGAGAGGAAAAATTTATCTCAGCAAGCATCTGGAGGCTAGACTTCTACTACTGAAGAATGAACTGAGAGTTGAGAACTGAGAACTGACACAGAGCTCAGACTTGTGGTGGCAAGATTTTCAAGGGCCAGCTGGAGTTGCCAAAGACTGAGGAAACATGAATGTGGTGCCAGTATATTGTATAAATATTGTTGTGACTTTGTTAATGTGCATGAATGTTATTATGGCTGTGTTAAGCCTTGTCTTCCCAGGAACAGAGACTGTGAAGGATTTGAGATGGACTGGACACTCTGAGCTACAGTGTGGAGCAGGAACTGCACAGAGAGCTGGAGAAGTAGCTGGGAGCTGTCTGCCTTGGAACTCAGGTGGCATTTGGTTAGATTCATTTGGGAGCTGGGACCATGGAAGAGGGACCGGAGAAACTGAAAGCCTGTCCCAAGTCAAGATGAAAAGACCTCTCAGTGGGTACTGAGTAGTGACTAATGAAACTGAGTAGTGACTGATGAAATAGGATGCTGAATAGTGACGGGTGAAATTGTAATTTACTTGTGACCCAGGGGTAGGTGGCTTTTTGTATTTTCCACTATCCCTTAACAGGGTACTGAGTAGAAACTGTTGGGAGTTGCAACTTAATTGCACCCCATGGGTGGAAGCATAATTGAATGATTGAGTTACTAAATGATTGTACTTTGTTGAAAACAAAGTGTGACCCATTTTGTGAAAATTATGTGTCCATTTTAGTGATAAGTTGTTAAGTTGTGACATGGTGAATGCTATATTTTGATTTTCTGTGATAAACTGTGACATTCTGAATTCTGTACCTTGAATTTCTGTAAATGTTTTGCTCTGATTTGTTATTGAAAAGAGAGTTTGCTATACTATGTAATCAGAATCTTGAAAGCTGTTCACAGCAGCAGTCCTCTGGAAAGTTTCCCGTGCTTGGCTTCACACTTCCCTGACCCCCACTCTCTCAGATGAGAATTCAGACTCATAATGCACAGAAGAAAATTGAGACCCATAACCTTTAAAATTCTCTCTTCTTCCTCAGATCTATGACTCAGATGCCTTTTTCCATTATTTCCTCTTTCACCTGTCTCATATAATGAAATGGCCTTACTCTTTATTAAGGATCACCCCTCTACTTGTTGAAGTAATCCAATTTCATTCCATCTCTTCCAAAATATTCCTCAATCTCTCAATCTCACTCTCATTTATTCTCTCTTTGTCTCTCTGTCCCTGTCTCTCTTTCTCTGTTGCTCTCTCTCTCTGTTGCTCTCTCTCTCTGTTGCTCTCTCTCTCTCTCTCTCTCTCTCTCTCTCTCTCTCTCTCTCTTTCTCTCTCTCTGTATCTTTCTCTCTTTCTCTCCCTTTCTCCTGTCTCTATCCTTCCTGGGTCATTTCCTATAGCCTACATTTATGTCTCTGTCTTTTCTTTGAAACCCCTCTTTTAACTCTTCTGTCCCCACTATAATCCTATAGCTTTACTGCCCTTAGTAGTTTCATTTCTAAAAGAAAAAAAAAAGCTGTCTATAATAGGAGCCTCTGCTTTCTCTCTTAATCTTTTAGTTTTTGGTTTTCAACCCTATCAGTCCACTGACACTGTTGCTTACTCTGTCTTACTTGATATTCTTTTTTCCTCTATGCTATTGACACATTCTCTCCTGATTTTCTTCTTACCTGACTGCTCTGTCTCCATCTCCTTTGTTGCATCTTCATCCAGATCATGCTGTCTAACCATAGATGTCCCTCAGTCTTCTCTACTGGGCTCCCTTTTCTTCTCCCATTATATTATTTAATGATCTCATCAACGCACATGCATTTCATTGTCATTTTTCTGCTGATGATTCTAAAATGTACCTTTCTTGTCCCAATCTCTATTTTCTTCCCCTAATCTTACATCTTCAAATGTCTCTAAGACATCTCAAACTATATATCCAGTAGACATTTTAAGCACAGTGTGGTCAAACTTTCTCTTTGTCCCTTAATCCTCCCTTTCTCCTACCTCCCATATTATTGTAGAGGGCAACACCATCATCACTTTCTTCACAATCTGAGAGTCATTCTGAATTTCTCACTATCTCTCACCTCCCATACCCATACTGCCCCCAAGGCCTGTTGATTTCACCTTTGCAGCATCTCTTGAATATGCCCCGTTTTTCTCCTCTGACAGTGCTACCACTCTAGTGCGTTGTCTCATTACCTCACAGCTAATTTATTGTAAGAGTTTGCTGGTGGGTCCATATGTCTCAAGTCTCTTCCAACTCGATTGCATTCTCCATTCAACCATTAACATGATTTCTACTAAAACAAAGGTCTGATCATATCACTTCTCTTTTCAAAAAAACTCTAGTGACCTCCTATTATTTGCAGGAACAAATACAAAATGCTCTGTTTGGCATTCAAAATCCTTCATAATCTAACCTACTCACTCCTTTGTAGTCTTCTTATACCTTATTCCTCAACAAATACTCTTCAATCCCATGACACTGGCCCCTTGCCTGTTTGAAAAATAAGACATTCCATCTCTCAGCTTCAGGCATTCTCTCTGACTGTTCCCCATAGCTATAATGCTCTCCCTACTCTGCTAAAACTACTAAAGTCCTTGGCATTAAGTCCCAACTAACTCTTTACCTTCTACAGGAAACCTTCTTTAATCCCTCTTAATTTAGTGTCTTCCCTCTGTTGATTATTTTCTTTTCATTTCAGATAGACAGATACAGAGATAGAAAGATAGATAGATAGATATAGCTTGCTTTGTATATATTTGTTTCTATCTTATAATCCCCATTGTATGTTAAGTTCCTTGAGAGTAGAGAAAGTAATTTTCCTCTTTTTTTGTATTTTCCATTGATAAACACAGTACCTGGTCCACAGTTGGCATTTAATATCAATTCATACAAACTCTTAGAGTTTTGTACACAGTATATACATATATATATATATATATAACTATTTTCATTATATATATACATACATATACATACACACATATACATGCATACTTACATATATATTAGTAGTATTTGCTTACTATTTTTATGTTTCTATAAAATTTGTCTTAACCATCAAAGCAGTAGAAAACTTCATCTATTCCACCAACTTGAACTGGAGAAAATTTCCCAATCAAGTGTTTAGGTACTGACTTTTTGGAAGAATTAACTCTTTTTTTGGTCTGTTGTTTAACTTCTTTAATTTTTTTTTTTTTTTGGCATTCATGATAACTTGCTGACATTAAGCCTTCGTAACATTATTTCTCTGGTTCATCTTGACTATTCTATCAGCAAGGAAAGCAGTCTGATTAATGTCTTATGGTTTCCTTTTTGAATGGAGTGAAGATACATGCTTGCTATTAAAGATTTTCAAAACCTTCCCCTAGTTTTGGCACCATTCTTCTCATGGTATGGGTAGATCTTGTATACAATTAAGCTGCACATTCAAATTTGCCTGGCTGTAAATAACATAAATATGGTGGATTAGTATACTTAGCTAATGCCTTCTATAACTGTATGTTCATTAGGGGGCAGCAGATGAGTCTTTTTTTAATTTTTTATTTTTGGTTATATCACCCTCAGGACTTAGAACTTCATAGATACTGGATAAATACTTTTTGAATTGGATTTTAAATATGACTGTTTAAAAATCTGTATTCCTTAATTTTACTGCTGTCTTCCTCATTTAAAATTTGCACTGTGTGCTTCTAAGTACAAAACTGAATGTCAAAGAAATAAGGAATTTTTTAAACTGTTTTCTTTTTACCAGCAAGGATGACAATTTGTTATTAAAGCAGTGGTGGGACAAATAATATAGTTTTGAAGAAGCATAGAAAAATAATTTATTTTCACAATGAAAAATATCTAATTTCAAACAAATTATAACTAATATATATTATAAATTTTTTGTTTATGATTTCTCATGCACTAGTATAAAAATGTCTGTCAATTCATTAATTCAAAGCAGTATTCATAGAAAAACAGAAAGGAAAGTGTAATTTCTATATTTAATTTCAAGATCCCAGAATCATAATCAAACCGCAACTAACAAAATGTTAAAAAAAATTATTGCTGTAATTAACATAGGGAAGAATGTCCTATAAATAAAATTAAATGATATATAGAATAGGATGATTTTAATATGTATGATCCTAACATATACAAAACAAAATTGATAGTACATTTAAAAATATTTATTTTAATATACTGTTAATTTTGTTAGCAATTTTAATCCTCCAATCCCTGAACTTTTTACTTGGAACTTGTCTATATATTAATAAAAATTGTTCAGACATCTGTATAAAACCCCAGAATGTCCAGATGTTTTGTCTGCATGTCCAAAAATATTAAACGAAAACAAAAGGAAAAAAATATCCTGACTATTTAGAAACATCCGGGAGAATTATCTGATTTTTTAAAGCTTTTGTCCAGATGGAGAGAAGGGCAAAGTAAAGTGGAAAATAGAGTCAAGTACCTAGATAATTCAGATCTCAGAGCCTTCAAGATGAAACAAAATTCAGGAAAATGTGGTTTGAGGAAGATAATTGCTTCAGGGATTCATGATTCTGCAATGAATTTACATAGTTTGAATGCATATGTTTATAGACAAAAAAGTAGAAAAACAAAAGCCTCCCTATGACCTTGAAAACTTTTACCTTATTTTTAACATGTCCTTCCTACTTAGAACTTTGTTTCATATTTTAAATAAATTTCTTAAATTGACTCACTTAGTTTGCTTTCCTCTTCAGCAAAAAAAAAAAAAAAAGAAAGAAAAGAAAAGAAAAGAAAAAGGGGACATCGTGATCTAGATGAATATTCCACCCAGTATGTTTCCTCAACTTGGAAAGTTCTCATTTCTTTTAGCTTTTGGGGTAGAAAAGGAGTATTATTCAACTTGCTCTTGTCACATAATAGTGGTAAAAGGTGATTTTCTCAGTCGCAACTATTTCACTCATGCATGACTGACTTAAGTGGAAGAATTATTATAAAGAATGTTTTCCTTCCATAAAACATCCTATTCTCCTAGTGAAAGTGCAAGATATGGGTCTATTTGTAAACAACTGAAGCATAATATCTGCAATACATCTTGTAAAGTTATAATGACTGTCAAAATGCCAAGACAAAATCACAGAAAGTGATTACTATAATTGACAGGGATGGTGATCAGACTCCAGAACTGTTTGCTGATTGCATATTCATGATTCTACTCTATAATATGCCACAGTTATACTGTGTGAGTTATTCCAAATGGATGTTTCAACATCACTAGACTGACACTATGTATTTCAAAATTTGCAAGTCTAATCTTTAACATTGTTCATTCTTCTTTGTCTTTGGAATGTCTGAATCCTGAAGTGTGGACTTAACCATGGGTCACAAATAAAAGGTTTGCATATTTTCCTGATTGTGATAGGGCTGCCAAACTTCAGCTTTAGACCTTTTCTGTTAGCTCCATAAACTGCATCTTATTAAAAAAAAAACTCTTGAGTAAGCAGAGGCAATCAATTGTAATAAACTTCTAAGTGCAATGGTTTTCCTGATTCTATGTTTACCTAGAATTTCAATGTCTCATTGTCATATTTATGTAGAAGTGGATAATTATCTGACAACAACCATAGCTTTAAAATGGAATAACCTTTATTTCCTCCATGGGTTATATATTTCCCCTTTTTGACAATTTTAATTTTGCATGGAGTTGAAAAAGCAGAAAATATCCCACTAAATAATATATTGCATTCATTCATAAGCATCTAAATCCATGCAACTAATATTGTTAGTACTAAAAATGGCCTGAAGAAAAAACATTTTCTACTGCATTTCCTCTTCTGCTTTATCTCATAAGAATGCTTTAAGTCCTTTGAAATTCACTTAAATTGTCACCTTTAGTATGAGAACTTTCCTCTTCCATCTTACTCTGCCTGTCTCTCTGTCTTTCTGCTTCTATCTCTGTCTCTGTCTCTCTTTGTTTTTGTATCTCTGTCTCTGTCTCTCTCTCTGTCTCTGTCTTTGTCTCTGTCTCTGTCTCTGTCTCTCTCCTTTCTCCTGACTTACACCAATTTGCAACACAATAATACCAATATTTTCCCTTCTCCACTTTGTGCCTGGGCATGTGGCACAGTCAGTTCTTGTTTCTTATGAAGCACAAACTTGGGGCATGGGTAAACTTTAGATAAAACACAACAATATATGTCAATTGCTCAAGTGTCCATACAGTTTTGAAGCACTGAGAATTACTCTAGGATATGTTTTTTTTTTAATTCTATTTTCAACTTCATAAGCATCCTTTCTTTCTTTTGAATTTTAATTTACATTAACATTATTTTCTTTTTAAATAATCAATTGCAAATTTGTTCCCTCCTACCCCACCTCCATATTTGAAGAAGGCAAAGTGTATGATATAAATTATTCATGTTACTTCATGCAAAACACATTTCCATATTAGTTATATTGTAAAACAAAAGAAAACAACAAAGCCAGAAAATTATACTTCAATAGGCATTCAGAGTTCATCTGTTCTCCCAGAGGCAAGGGACATTTTGTCGCAGAGTCCTGTGAAATTGTCTTGAAATGTAGTATTGATAAGAGTATCCACGTCTTTCATAATTGATCATCATAGCATTGCTGTTACTGTGCACAATGCTTTCCTAGGTGTTCCCAATTCATTTTGCATCAGTTCATATATGTATTGTCATGTTTTTTTTCTGAAACAACCCAAAACTGTCATTCGTTTTTCCCCACTTTAATAGAATTTTATTTTTTCCAATTACATGTAAAAATATTTTTATTTTTGTAAGATTTTACATTCTAAATTTTTTCCCTCCCACTTCCATTCCCCCTTCTCAAAACTGTAAGCAATCTGGTATAGGAATAATTGTACTAACATATTTATACATTAGTCAGGTTGTAAAAGATGATTCAGAAAAAGAGCAAAACAGAAGAAAAAAAATAAAGAAAAATAATATGTTTCTATCTGCATTCAGACTCCATAGTTCTTTCTCTGGATGTGGATAGCATTTTCCCTCATGAGTTTTGTTTTGCTTTGTTTTTTTTTTTTTTGGGGGGGGGGGGATTCTGTTAAATCACCATATTGCTGAGAAGAACTGTCTATCAAAGTTGGTCACTGCACAATGTTGTTGTTACTGTGCACAGTCTTCTCCTGGCTCTGCTAACTTTACCCAGCATTAGATCCTGTAAGACACCAAATTTTTCTGAAATCCAGCTGCTCATCATTTCTTATACAACAATAGTATTTTATAGCAGTCATGTATTATAACTTTTTCATCCATTCCCCAACCGAAGGGCATACTTTCAAATTCCAATTCTTTGCTACCACAAAAAGAGCTGTTATAAGTATTTTTCTACATGTGGTTCCTTTGGCCTTTCTATAATTTTTTGGTATACAGATCTAGTAGTGGTATTGCTGGATTGAAGGTTATGAACAATTTTCTAGCCCTTTGGTTCATTTAAAAATAAAAATGATTGCTAAATCTAAGCATGTTTTCTGTTGGATATGAAACTGCACAAATATAGCAAGATAAAGCTGAGAAATAGCAGTCCCAGATCTGACACTTACTAGGTGTCCTTTTTGTCACATCATTTAATACCTCTGGAAATCTGTTTTTCTTCTATGTAATGGATAATAATATTTATGCTGTTTCATACAAGTCTTTTGAAGAAAGCAACTTATAAGCTGTAAATTTATATTACATGAACTATTGCTTTTTGATGTTGTCATTAATGACATCTAAATTGAATTAAATTACTAATTAAATTACTCCCTTAACAGGTAAAATTGCTTTAATAGTTTCATTGGGAAGATGGAAAGAGTTGTACAATTATTAACACTTGTCTAAGAAATGAATGCCTAAAAAGAAATGCTTTTTTCCCCAATTTTGATAGCAACACCTAATTAGAATATCTTGGTGATTTTCAGCAAGCCAAACTTCTGGGTAGTCCTATAGTCTGATAATTTTAGCCTGATAATTTTTTTTATTGTGATAAGGTAGAATTGTAAAAGCTCGAATAGGGTTTCTGCATAGAAATTGTTAAAAAATAAGTTGACTGGAAGAAGTGGTATAGCATCTGGAGATTCAGGTGTACTTCACAGAAACAGAGTTTCCATGTTACAAGGAATCTCAGAGGCCATCTTCTCCCATCTACATCTGACCAATAATCTCTTCTACAAAATCCTCAATATATGGTCATCTATCCTTCACTTAGAGGAAATACAGTCTCTTGAGATTACCCATTCCATTTTGACAGTTATAATTGTCAGAAAATATTTATTTTTTTCTTTTGAAAGGGTATGGATGATTTGGGCAGCAGAAGAGGAAGCATGAAGTAAAGTGAACCTAGTGATTAGAAAGAGAGAGAAAATGACTGAAAGAGTAAATTCCTGAAGGGATAAGGAAAGAGTGAAACTAAGAAAAGTGTAAAGGACAGCAGATAAAGTGGCCATTCCTTTATCTGAAGTTGGATAAAAGAAGGAGAGAATAGGTATTGATGTTGAGAGAAGTTAAAGTGGTATTGTCAAGAAAAAAAAAGTAAGAAGAAAAAGCCTCTTTTTTCTTGGTTAAGGTAGTTGCTTTGTTGAGAAGTGTTAAATGGGAAGGAAAAGATTTTTCTTTTTTCTTTTGTGGTAGCAAAGGAAGAGATACTGTGTGGAATGTGCAGAAATTTCAATCAAGGAGAGGTTAAATATTTCATACATAGCAATGAGGGACCTGTTAAGAGTGGAGAAACACATTTTTCTGGATCTAGTCAACATGCTTAAAGAACTAGGCATCTTACTCTAGCTGTGATTTGATCAGTATAGTATGACTACCACCTTTCTAGTCCTGAATACCATTATGTGGCCCAAGACAAGGTTAATTTCTCACCTATTGACTTATGTAGAACTTACAATTCTTTTTTCTAAGTTGAATTTCTGCCAGTAGAAGCCCAGTTCTCACTACTCTTTGCAGTTTTAGGATGAGTTCAAAGACTAGCTTAAGCAAGAAGACTTTCCTGATACCCCCTCAAGAGCTTCTGCTCCTTTTCCTGTATTTAATCACTTAGTATTTATTTTATATTCATTTTCATGTACTCATATATGTACATATTGTCTCCCACATAAAATTTAGGGACTGTTTATTTGTATTTATATTTATATTTGTATCCTCATTTCCTAATTCAGTGTCTTGCCCAAAGTATGTACTTAATGCATCACTCTTTATTAAATAATTGACCATAGAAACACATTTCATAGGTCCATAAAGTCACAATATTCAATGGTGCTGTTAAATCTTTATTCTTTCATTTAGTTTGAGAGCTCAGTTTACATCTTTTAAATATCTCAAAAAGCAAGGAAAAACCCAGCAACTTTAAAATATATCTGGCAAAATATTCTATTTTAGCATGGATATTAAACCTGGAAATTGCATCTAATAATGACACTTACATTTTTTTCATATTCTATGAATTTTTGATAATAGTGTTTTAAATGATGTTTTTTGTGATATTCATGAATAAAAGTAGCAGAGACAAAAGAACAACCACATGGTGCAATCAAAGAACATAAGATTCAAGCCGCGTAATTAGCAAAACACTATCAAGTCAATACAGATCAGTTAATTTTGCTAATGACTGTCACACTTGGTAAAAATAGATAATGAACTCCATGCTGACAGTATTAGCAGTCAGAGACATGGATTTTAAATAATACAGGATGCAAAATACATAGTAAATAGAAAAGAATAAGTGTAGAAGCACTAAGGAGGAGAGGATACTATGACAGTTGCTCATCTAGAGATGCCAGCATTTATTCCATCAACACCATGCAGATCATGAGTGAGAACATAAGAAACTTCTAAAATCACTGCTTAGAACACATATCCCAGCATGGGTCTAAAGTCAGGTCAAACCAATCTTAATTGCAAGGGGAGAGATGAGGTGACAGGGAAGAATCAACTCACGATTCCATTGAAATTGTTATTCAGGTAGCTATTAAATAGGAAGCTAATTTATATGTATAACCCTCTGACAGCTTAGATATTAACTCTTTATTTTTCTCTCATCCATAATTTAGATTCATGCTGGCACACTCTTTCTAGGAATCAAAATGAGACTGTGTCTATCCAAAAAGATATTATAACTTTTTAAAAAAATGTATAATGTTTATTTTGTGATTCACAGGTATTCCATAGTCAACAAACATATTCAATTAATCTCTTTCTTTTTTACTTCCATCTTATGGTTTTTGCTGAGAACTGCCTCCTTATAATGCCAATGTGATATTCACAACCCTGGCAGCTATGAATATGCTGGTGTAGTTGTGAATCACAAAATGTAACAGACTTTCCACATGAAGGACAGAACCAAAGCATTTATTCAAATATCAGAAAGCAGGATCTCAAAGCCAGAAAGCCAAATTCATCACAGCAACCAAGAATTTGGTACACATAACCAGTGTAGTGAACAGCAACATTCCCAAGCCTTCCCTCCATCAGGCTTTCAAAACAAAGCAGTCTGCCTTAAGCAAGAATGTCCCTTCTCACTCATGCTAGCTACTCAGCCTCTGAGCTGCTTGCTCCCAGCAGTTCTGGTCCTCCGTCTCCTGCTCCTTCCTGCTCTACCCTTCCTTTTTCACACTTTCACCAAACTACACCCCCTACCCAACACCCTGTTGGCACCATGGGATTACATTTGACTTATTAAGGGCATCGAAGGTCTTCAAATTCCCTTAGGCCTATTAAGGGACAGGGAAGATCTTCAGATTCCCAATACTATTACACTCCTTCCCTCACTGGCTGCCTTTTCCAGGTCTGGCTTCACATTTACTCTTTTCCCCTTAAAGGGGGAGAGTTGGAATGCTCCTTGTTATCCACTGCCTCTTCTTGTTGTCCTTCAACCACCATTAGTCAAAAATCTTCAAGGCTCACTAAATTAATATCTGCTACCAGGACTCTCTCTTCCTCTCTCTGTTCTTTCTTTTTTTTTTTAACTGACCTCCAGTGTATGCTAGAATCCGTTAGGTGGCACTGCACCTGAAGTCAGGAAGACAAAAATTCAAATGCAGCCTCAGACAACTACTAATTGTATAACCCTAGACAACTCACTCTCTGTGTACTTCAATTTCCTCAGTGATAAAAGGAGGATGATAATAGTAGCATTTATGTCTCAGGGTTTTTGTGATCACCAGATGAGATCATATCTGTAAAGCGCTTAGCATAGTAGAAACTAAATAAAGGTTATTTTCTTCTTTTCTCTTGACTCCATTGCCCTTTCATGATGTAATTGGTCTTGTCCTGTTGAGCTGCAGCTTTGGATCACTTGCAGCATTGACTGCCTTCATTCCTACACATATGCTGCTGAATATATCTGGAGAAAGTCATGAAACTGTACTAACTAGGACAACTACAAATTTATGTTACATAACATCAACTAAGCTTTCACAGTTGAAGGCAATCCATTTGTATCTCTCTATTTAAATCACTGGGGCAGTTAGGTGGCATAGTAGATAGAGCTCTGGAGCGGGAACCTAGGAAAACTCATCTTATCAGATTCAAATCCAGCCTCAGACACTTACTAGATGTGACTCTGAGCATGTCACTAAACCCAAATGCCTCAGTTTTCTCACTTTTAATTATCACTGGAGAAAGAAAGGCCAAACCACTCCAGTATCTTTGCCAAGAAAACCCCAAATGGGGTTCACAGCGATTTAGACACAACTGAAATGACTGAATAACAACAGCAGCAATTAACTTACTTATCCCACTCACCACAGTGGTTCTTTTAAACTTTTCATCCCTCTTTAAGTCTCCCATTGCTCTTCTTCTCCTCCTCCTCTTAGCTGATAATCTTGCCTTATATTTTACTGAAAAAAATAAGGCTGTTCTCGGAGAGATCCCTCCTCATCTAACACCACTTTGATACCTTCTATCACCTTCTATTTTTCATCCTTGTCTCACATGAGGAGGTGGCCCTATTCTTTACCAAGGCTAACTCCTATACATGTGCAAGTGATCTCGTTCCATCCCACCTCCAATATGCTGCGCCCTCTACTGTGTCAATTGTCTCACTTACATTCAATCTCTCCATGTCTGCTTCCCTATTAACTACAAATAAGCCTATATTTCCTCTATTCTCAAAAAACCCACACTTGATCCATTCTTCCCCATGAACATCCCATCTTTCTCCTGCCTTTTGTGTCTAAACTCCATCTACATTAAATGTTTCTACTTCCTTTCTTGTCATTCTCTTTAAATTCCATTACTCTAATACAAGGTCATATGGACTAGTAAATTTGTCAAGTGTCTGAGTCTGGATTTGATTTCAGAACCTCCTGACTCCAGGGCTGGTGCTCTATTCACTGTGCCACCAAGGTGCTCCCCTCCCCCCCTGACCTCTCTGAAGCCTTTAACGTGACTGATCACTCTCTTCTTGCTACTCTCTTCTAAGATTATATGACACTATTTTCTCCTGGTTGTCCTCTTTTCTATCTGACCACTAGTTATCAGTTTTCTTTTATGAATCTTCCAGCAGGTCCTATCTGGTAACTATGGATGTCCCCCAGAGCTTTGTCATGGGCCTTTGCATTTTCTCCTATACTATTTCACTTAATGATTTCATCTGTTTGCATTGATTTAATTATCACCTTTATTCAGATGATTCTCAAATCTACTTATCCATTTCTAACCCCTCTGCTGACTTTATTCCTCCATTTCCAAATGCTTATTAGATATTTGAATGGGTTGTCCTGGAGACATCTTTAACTCAACATATCCAAAGTAGAACTTAAAATCTTTTCCCTAAACCTTCCTCCACTCCTAACTTTGCTATTACTGTAGAGGGCAGAATAATGTTCTCAGGCCCTCAGGCTCAAAACTTGAGTTACCCTCTATATCTCAATTCTTCCCATTTCTTCCATGTCCAATCTGCTGCCAAGGTCTGTCAATATTACTTTTATGACTTCACTCAGATATGCTACCTTCTGTCTTCTGGCACTACTATCACTTTGGTACATACCCTCATCACCTCACATCTAGGTTATTGAAATAGGCTACTTGATCCACCTGCAATAAGTCTCTATAATACAGTTCATTCTCCACTCAGCTATAAAATTCATCTTCCTAAAATGCAAGTTTGACCATATCACCCCCCTATTGAAACTAAAAATTCCCTAATACCTTCAGGATCAAATGTAAAACCTGTTTATATTTCAAAGCTAAAATAAGTTGGCCCCCCTAACTTCCAAGTCTCTTCAAACTTTACATATCGCCATTTATGATCTAGCATGTCTGGCCTGCTAGCTGTTACTTGAACTTGACATACCAACTCCCCTCTCCAGGCATTTTCACTGGCTGTCTCTACTTCATAGAATGTGCTCCTTCTCGACTCTGCCTCCTGGCTTCTCTGACTTCCTTCAATTCCCAGCTAAAATTCCATTTTCCACAGGAAGCATTTCCCCATATTTCTTAATTCTATTGGCTTATTTCTGTTGATTATTGCCAGTTTATCCTGTATATTGTTTATGTATACATAGTTACCTGCACATTTTCTCTCCCATTAAATTATGAGCACCATGAGGTCAGGAACTGTCTTTATCTTTATTTCCATCCTCAGTGCTTACCCCTATGCTTGGATATAGGACATAATTAATAAATGTTTATTAATTTAAAAAATGGCTAAATAGTTATATAACAGGCAACATACCTCCATAGGTGTCAGGAAGTTAATTCAAGTGAAGAAATACCTGCTTTGTACTAGGCATTGTACTAAGCACTGGGAAAACCGAAGGAAAATATAAGTTCCTGCTGTTTAGAAGTTCACAGTCCGATGGAGGAAACAATATGGAAACAATTACATAAAAATGAAATATAAACAGATTGAATTCAAGGAAATCAACAGAAAGGAAACATTTACATTATGATACACTAGGAAAAGCTTCCTGTAGAAGGTGGATTTTTATCTGGGGCTTGAAGAAGTCAAATAAGAAAAGAGACAGAGAACAGGAAGGAGTGGATTCCAGGTTTAGGGAATAGTCAAGGAAAATTCTTGGAGTCAAAAGATAGAGGTTTTTGTCTGAGGAATGTCAAAGAGTCCACACTCACCACATCTCAGGATACATGGAAGTAATAAGGGATAATATTGGTAGAAATATGCCCCATGGCAGCAGATTACTTTTTCTACATGAAGATTCCTTGCAGGGGAAAGTACAATCTTATATTTTCTTGAGTGTGGAGTAAATTTTTAGGAGTGTCCTAATGTAGTCTGATCTATGTCATTTGATGGGTTGAGTGACTCCTGGGAGCTGGCAGCATGGTAATATGAAAGATAACTCATTGGTTACAGCTTATGTGTTCAGCCTGCTCTCTCTTGCATGATATGAGAATGAGATGTGGGAGAGATTTTGGGATGTTGGGTAGATATTAAAGAATTACTTGGTATATGCTAGTGAGAATGTAGAATTTAGAAGTCACAGCAATAGAAGGAATTGGGGTGAATATAGATTGTGATTGGGGTAAGAGCTGTAACATAATAGCCTTGCTTCCTGCATTCCCCATATACACTTCACTGGGATAAAGCAAGCAATGAGGAAAGGCAATGAGATCAGAATCTATCCATTAATTGTATCTAAAACTTATTTTATTAGTTCTTAGAACCAATTAGTTCTTAGAACCATCTGGTTCCTAATAAGGAGATATTGAAGAGGAGATTTAATGAATGAGATTAAGAGTGCCAGCATTTTTTTATCACATGCCCATATTATCAAAAGACTTTTTAGCAAATAAGTCTAATATATGCAAGTTATTTGTGAAAGTCATGGCATATTAACATGTTTTGTGATAACAAAACAGGAAAAAATAAAAACATGAAAAGGTTAAATAAAAAAAATTATTTACTTCATTAATGATACCAAACCCTTTTTATAATTTGCTAAAATAATATATTTTAATGAAAATATTTTGATAAGAACAATGTCATTAAATATGTTTTTAATTCTTCTAAATTTAACACTTTTTGATAATGTGATTACAATTCTTGCTTCTAAGTTCAGTTTTTTCTATATTTTGTTTTAATATCTTTCATTGCTAAAAGGGGAAATATTTTTAGTAATAATAGTAATTATCATTATTATTAATGATACACTAGCATTTGAAAAGTGCCTACTATGGGTCAGGTGCTATGCTAAGTGCTTTATAATTATATAATTTAATTTTCACAACAATACTGGTGGGTACTATTATTGAGCTCATTTTACAGTTGAAGAAACTGAGGCAAATAAAAATTTTTATTTTTCTATAGTTATGAAGCCAGTGTCTATAGATGGATTTTAACTCATATCTTCTGAATTCCTGGCCTAGTGTTCTATCGACTGTGCCATCTAACTGTCTAGATAAGAATTAAAAGAACCCACAAATATACCATCTTTAAATGGAATAGAATGGATAGATACTATTATGCAGATATTAATAGAGAGAAATATTACTTTATTTTATTTTTAAATTTATCTTACTTAAATTAATTAATTTTATTTTGTTCTCTATATCATTATATTCAATTTTTTTCTTTAGTAGGGGTGGGTAGGTAAGACAATCAGATGAATTTTTAAGAGTATCAGTTTGGGATGTCTAGGTGGTGCAGTGAATAGAGCACCGACCCTGGACTCAGGAGGACCTGAGTTCAAATCTGATTGCAGACACTTAACACTTACTAGCTGTGCAACCTTGGACAAGTCATTTAACCTCAATTGCCCTGCCCTCTCCCCTCCAAAAAGAACAAACAAACAAACAAAAAGACTATCACTTTGGTATGTATGTGGAACAGTGATAGGATAAAGGAGAGACTGGAATTAGGGAGACCAATTCTGATGTTATTATACATGTCTAGGTTAAAAATGATAAGGGACAGAATCAGAGTAACAGTTGTGGGAATGGAGAAAAGAATAAAGATTTGAGGAATTTTACTGGAGTAGAATGAATAAATCTTTCCAAATACTTGGACGTTTGGAGTTAGTGAGAGAAGAAAGCAAAGTTTTCTTTAAGGTTATAAACTTGGATGAAGTAAAGTATAGGATCCCAAATAGAAACAAGGAAGCTTGCCAGACTGATTAGTTTAAGGGCAAAACATATTGTTTTATGATTTGGACATGTTAAGTTTGACATCCCTACAAGACATCTAAGTTAAAATCTCTGACAGGTAGCTATTTCAGAAGGAGAGTAGGGATAGGAATATAGATTTTGAAAGTCATTACATTTGAGATGAATATTGAGATCCTAAATGTAGGTGATCTAACCAAGAAAAAAGCATAAAAATAGAAGATGCTAATTTAGTAACTTACTCCCTACAATGAATACTGTCTTGAAAATTATTTCTGTTTATGAGATTAAAATCTGTCATGATTTGATCAAAACTATGTGACAAATCTTAGATGACCTCTTCAAAGAATTTAAGATAAATAGTTATAATATATTTGCTAACATTTAGGTGTATGGTATATTCAGGGATGATGAGCACTTTTGGTTTGAGGGCTTGCTGATCCCTTTTCAGGGCTGTTTGCCACCTTTTGGCATTCACTTATCACCCAACTCTACCTGTGGTTCAAAAAATCTCTAGCACACACAAAGGCCACACCCTAGTAAAATCATCTAGGAAGTCAGATTAAAATAGTTGAAGGTAACCAACAGACCTCAAATCCATCAGTGAGTTGGGGGTATGTCTGTGCTAACCTTCTAAAGACTTCCCTCAGTGGAATGGGAAGATTAGAACAACTGGTTCCAATAGCCATTAAGGCAGCTGAAACAGGAGTTGTAGAGTGCTTAGTGCTTGGTCAGACAATGAAGACAAAAAGTTCATCCACTGCATCTCAGGCCATCACCAGTAATCTTGATTTTTGTCTTGGTACTGGAAGAGAGAATGAGACTTTGTGCAACTCTCTGCCTCACATAAATCCAATTCACAAGCAACTCAAGACATCACCTTCATGATAGCACCGATACTCTTCAAAAATGAAGAATGAAGGGAGTGGGGCCAAGATGACAGAGTTAAAACAGGGACTTGCTTGAGGTCTTCCTCAAACCCCTCAAAAATACCTTTAAAATGACTCTAAACTAATTCTAGGGCTGCAGAATCCACAAAAAAGAGTGAAAGAAGTCTCCAGCCAACAGAGCCTAGAAGGTGGACAGGAAGGGTATATCACATCAGGCTGGGAGCAGAGAACAGTTCAATGTGGGCTGCTCCAGCATAGATGGGGCCAGAGCAGGCATCAGGGAACTGAATCACTGGCATCTGAGGTGGTGTCTAGTCTTTTTGGACACAAATGCTAAAGAGAGCATAGAAGGTGTGTGGAAAAACTGTGTCAGACCTGGGTGAGAGAGGAGCACTGTCTGACCACAGCCCAGGGCAGCGGAGGTGGTGGCAATGGCAGCAGCAACAGAAGCAGTAGTGGCAGGAGCTGCTTCTGGAACTCATGGACAACAAATAGTGTGGGGATCTGGTGGGTAATGATAGAGCTATTACAGGGATCTTTATGTTGGCCATGAGAGAGGATTCTCTTGCTTTGATTATCCTGCTAAGATCTGGGTCACAGACCTGGGTGGTGGTCCTTGGGTGAGGAGGAGCACTGATATGGTGGAGTTTGTGGTGCAGTGGAGAGGGAATGCTCCTAAGAATTCCAAGACAAAAAAGAGTGCTTGTGATCATTCACAGACCAGAGCACAGACCAGGAAAGGAGTAAATAGCTCTCCTTTCATCATACCACCTTGGAAGAACTGAACATTTACAGGCCCCAAGAAGTGTCTCTGAAAATAGATGCACAAAACCCTTGAAGCTTGGGACAGTACATCACTCTTCCCACCTTGACAAAGACTTAGAAAGTAAAGTACTTAGCTTCAAAAATGAACAGCCAGTGTGAAAAAAAAAACAGACTGCAGAATCTTTCTTGGTGACAAAGAATATCAAAACATACAACCAGAAGAAGACAACAAAATCAAAGCTTCTACATAAATAGCCTTCCAAAAATTAGGAATTGGTTGCAATCCATTCAAGAGCTCAAAAAGGTTTTTGAAAATCAATTAATAGGACAGGAAAAATTGGGAAGGGAAATGAGAGTGTGTTATAGGAATCTTTTAAGATCTTCCCTGTCCCTAAGTTAAGTGTACCTGGAACACTTAAGGTGGGAGGCTTGTTTTTCAGGAGCACCCACACCTTGGTGCTCTGTGATTGGGCAGTGGGTCAAGAGGGTTGTTGCATTCTTTGACCCAGGAGAAGACTATATAATATCTCATGTGAGACTTTGTTTTGGAACTCACTTTGAGAAGTGTTATGTGACTTGACCAGATGGGATTCTGAGCAGCCTTTGAGAGCCCCCCCGGCTTTGCAAACTCAGATGTTGATGCTTCCCTCTCTGTTAACTGTGATTTGGTATGGATATAATGGTTGGGCAGTTTGGAAGCCTGTATGCTTGATCTGTTTCTCTGTCTTATAACTTCTGTCTGTATACTCTGAAGTTAGGGGTGCTGATCTTTTTCCCCTGAACTAGGTAAATGATATATGTTTGATTGATTAAAGTAAGCTTGTTAACCCATTTTGAGTTGCTTTCCTTTACAAAAGCAAATCTAAGAACCTGTGTTGGCAGCCACCCGGGGGATGCTGGGGTGCTTGCTGCTACAAATGGCGATGAGGATGGGATCTGCAGAGTAAAAGGAAAGTATTGGGGCTGGGATTATTGTTTGTTTCCCAGTTGTGGTAGCTGTGATTCTGTGGAGTCATGGACCAGGAGAGAATAAGGGCCTGCATGCAGACTTTGCTGAGCTGAGAGCAGGAATGGTGAGCTGCCTGCATCGGGACTGGGGCAAAAGCCAGGAGCAGCTGCTTCCTGTGGGAGGACAAGGAACCCAGGTGTTCAGAATTCAGCAGCCAGCCAAGATAAGGACTGTGCTGCAAGGCAGGAACATTTTCTTGATGCATCCCACAGTTTGGGAACCAGGAGAAGGATGGACTTGTGTCTGTGGTGGGTGGGGTGAAGAGCTATGGACACCCCAGGACCCCACCCTCTTGCTAAGCCTGCAAGGACAGTGTGAGGGGAAGGATACCCTCCTCTCCCCAAGAGAACTTTATTTGGACTCTTGTTATGGATTGACGTGATAATTCAATGTACTTTGTGTTTGTTTAAGGCCCTGTGGCCACTTTGGTAACTTTAGTTATGTATCTTGAAAATGTGACCTAAGACGTGTTTAGTGCTAATTAAATGTAAATTGTCTATCCTATAGACATGAAGGATCTTTGGGCTGAATGTTATGGGAATATAAATTTTTAAGATCTTCCCTGGCCCTAGCTTGAGTGCACCTGGAGGCTGTGGTGGGAGTCTTGTTTTTCAGGAATGCCCACACCTTGGTGCTTTGTGATTGGGCAGTGGGTCAATAATGGTTGTTACATTCTATGACCCAGGAGAAGGCTATATAATACCTCATGTGAGACTTTGTTTTGGGGCTCACTTTGAGAAGTGTTGTGTGACTTGACCAGATGGGACTCTGTGCAGCAATTGAGAGCCTCCCCATCTTTGGAAACCCAGATGTTGATGCTTCCCTCTCTGTTAACTGTGATTTGGTATGGATGTAATAGTTGGATAGTTTGGAAGCCTGTGTGCTTGATCTGTCTTGTAACTACTGTCTGTATACTTAGAAGTTTGGGGTGCTGACCTTTCTCCCCTGAACTAGGTAATTAATATATGTTTGATTGATTAAAGTAAGCTAGATAACCCATTTTGAGTTGCTTTCCTTTAGAAAAGCAGATCTAAGAACCATCCAACCTGGGAGTGTTGGGGTGCTTGCTGCTACAGAGTGATGCAAGAAAATTATGAAAAATGAGTCAACAGCTTGCTAAAGGAGACTAAAAAAATAGTGAAGAAAAAAACCCTTAAAGTATACTAACACAAATAGCAAAATAAGTCCAACAAACCAATACTGAGAAGAATGCCTTTAAAAATGAGTCAAATGGAAAGGAAGGTCCAAAAGCTCAGTGAAGAAAACAATTCCCTCAAAATTAGAATGGAGCAAATGGAAGCTAATAACTTTATGACAAATTAAGAAATTATAAAACACAACGAAAAGAATGAAAAATAATATAAGACAGCATGAAATATCACTTTGGAAACATTACTGACCTCAAAAATAGATCCAGGAGATATAATTTAAAAAATTATTAGATTAACAGAAAGCAATGATAAAAAAAGCCTAGACGTCATCTTTCAAGACATTATCAAGGAAAACTGTCCTGACATTCAAGAGCCAAAACAGAAAACAGATTTTTTTTAAATCCACAAATTGTCTCTTGAAAAGATTCCAAAAGGAAAAATCCTCGGAATATGGTAGCCAAATTCCAGAGTTTAAGGAGAAAATACTGAACGCAGTCAGAAAGAAACAATTTGAGTATTGTGGAAACAAAATCAGGATTACACAGGTTCCAACAGCTTCTACATTAAGGAATCAGAAAACATGAAATATGATATTCCAGAAGTCCAAAGATCTAGGAGTAAAACCAAGAATGACCTACCCAGGAAATCTTAGTGTAATCCTTCAGGAGAAATCGATTTCAATGAAATAGATGACTTCAAGCATTCTTGATGAAAAGACCAGAGTTTAAAAGAAAATTAGACTTTCCAATACAGGAATAAAGAGGAGCATGAAAAGGTAAAGAGGAAAGAGAAATCATAAGAGACTGATTAAAGTTGAAATGGAAAGATGGTATTTGTAACTCATGGGACCTTTCACCATATTAGAATAGTGGCCAGAAATAGAATAATATATAGATAGATAGATAGATAGATAGATAGATAGATAGATAGATAGATAGATAGATACATAAATATATACATACATACATACATAATACATACATACATACATAGAGAGATAGAGAGATCGATGGATGGATAGATAGATGGATAGATAGATGGATGGATGGATGGATGGATGGATGGATGGATGGATGGATGGATGGATGGATGGGTAGATGGATGGATGGATGGATGGATGGATGGATAGATAGATGACACAGGGTGAGTTGAATATAAAGATGTGATATCTAACAAATAAAATTAAGGGGTGAGTGAAATATATTAGGAGAATGGGGTAAATTTGTAATGGCAAGCACAGAAGAAGTTCACACCTTGTTTCAGTTCAAGTTTCTTTTGAGAATTTTATCAAATCTATAAAAAAAAAACAGAATGTGTGAACCCCACAACTTGTGAACTCTAAAACTCATGAAATCTTGCAACAGGAAGGGGAGGAGCTAATGACAATATATAAGTAGAGGCTGAGGGTAGAGACAAAAAATGAGAAATGTACTCTTGTGGGCAGAGTCAAGAAGGAGAAAATTTGTGGTATCCTGGCACTCTGTTTGTCTGTTCTGTATGAATTGATGTTTGTGTGTGATACTTTGTACAGAAGCCCTGGGACCTTACTGGAAGCCCTGAAAGAAGATTTTCTGGTTGTATGATTTGGGCCGACCTCTTGGATCTTGTTTGTAGGTCTGTGTTGATTTCTATGTTGATGATTTGTTTTGAGTTCTCAGATCTTGTGGTTGGGTCTGATCTGATTTCACAGGCAGATAGTGATTTGATGATGGTGCCAGCAATGTGTGTGAATATTACTATGTCTCTCTCAAGTTTTGTCTTCCCAGAAGCAGGAACTGTGAAGGACTTGAAGTGGACTGGACACTGTAAACTTATATATGGAACAGGAACTGGATGAAGAAATGGACAAGGAGCTGGACTAGGAACTGGTAGCTGCCTGCCTTTAGACCCAGGTGACAGATGGAGCTGGGATCATGGAAGAGGATCCATAGAAGATGAGAGCCAGCCTTGAGTCAAGTTGAAAGAAGACTTTACTTGGATACTGTGTACTGACTGAGAAGATTATGATTTACTGTTACCTGGGGGTGGATAACTTTGACTTTTGCATTTTGTGATTCAATTAAGGATTATGTGATTGACTAAATGAACGTACTTTGTTTAAAACTATGTGACCACTTTGGTGAAAATTATGTGGCCAGGGGTGGAGTCAAGATGGCAGAGTAGAAATAGGATATCCGCACAGTTCCTGCTTCCACCTCTTCAAATTCATGAAATGACTCTAAACAAACTTTGGAGCTACAGAACCCACAAATTGACAGAGAGAAGCTAACCTCCTGCGGAAGACTGCCTGGCAGGCAGGCACAGCTTTCTCAGAGCAGAGCCCAGCCCCTTGTGTGTCAAAGGTTTTATTCTCAGAGTGCCCACAACCAGCCACCGGCTAGAGAGACTTCAGATCACCATCAACTGTGATGGTTTCCAGGATTATCAACCCATAGATGCTAAGGACAAAGTGAGAGGTCAGTGAGGTGTGAACTTTGGAAATATTCAGGAGTGCTGTCTGGACTTTAGCCCCTGGAGGTAGAAGCCACTGATATTCCACAGCAATGCAGACACTGCCACATGGCTGCTTCAGAGCTCCTGGCCTGCAGATTGTAGAGGGACCAAGCAACCAGACTGAGGGGTGATCAATCTTGCTTTAACCTATTTGGAACTGGATCACTGTCTAGAGGGGAGGTCCTGGGGGATGGGACCAGTTTGCCAGAGCATGTGGAGGCTCCAGGAAGGGCAGCCAACTAATAGCTGCAAGAGCTGCAAAAACCCAGCAACTGGGACAAAGCTCCCCTCTCTGGTAGCAGAGTTCTACTGTGGCAAAAAGCTCAAAAGTCAAGTAATTGAGTGGCAATGTGAGTAAGCAAAGTAAGCAAAGAAAGCAGAGCTTTCCAACTTTACACTCCTATATTGGGGACAAAAAGGATCAAAGCATGAAACAGGAGGAAGACAGCAAATTCAGAATTCCTACACCAAAACCTTCCAAGAAAAATATGAACTGTTTACAGGTCATAGAGGAGCTTTAGAAGGATTTTGAAAACCAAATAAGAGAAGTGGAAGAAAAACTGGGAAGAGTAATGAGAATGATACAAGAAAATTATTAAATGAGAGTCAACAACCTGATTGAAGAAAATAACACCTTACAAAATAGACTAACTCAAATGGCAAATGAGGCTCAAAAAGGCAATGAGGAGAAGAATTCCTTAAAAAGCAGGAGTTGCCAGATGGAAAAAGAATCTCAAAAGTTCATTGAAGAGAACCATGCCTTCAAAATAAGATTGGAGCAAATGGAAGCTATTTACTTTAGGAGAAATCAAGATATTTTTAAACTGATCCAAACAAATGAAAAAGTAGAAGGCAATGTGAAATATTGTTATAGGAATGTAAATTTTTAAGATCTTCCCTGCCCCTAGGTTAAGTGCACCTGGCTTGATTTTCAGGAACGCCCACACCATGGTGATTTTGATTGAGAAGTGGGTCAAGAGGGTTGTTACATTCTCTGACCCAGGAGACGGCTATATAATCCCTATGGTGAGACCTTGTTTTGGGTCTGTTTTTGAGAAGTGTTGTGTGATTTGACCAGATGAGACTCTGGGCAGCCGCTGAGCCCCCCCTGGCTTTGAAAACCCAGATTTTCGTGCTTCCCTCTCTGGTAACTGACTAGGTATAGATGTAATGGTTGGACAGTTGGAGGCTTGTCTGCTTGAAATGTTTCTGTTTGTTTGTAACCTCTGTATACTCTGAAGTTCGGGGAGCTGACTTTTTCCCTGAACTGGGTAAATGATATGTTTGATTGATTAAAGTAAGGTTGTTAACTCATTGTGAATTGCTTTCCTTGAGAAAACCAAATCTAAGAAAATGTGTTGGCAGCCCCCCTCCCCTCCCCTTGGGATGCTGTAGTCCTTACTTCTACAAAGATCTCATTGGGAAAACCACTGACCTAGAAAATAGATAAATGAGACATAATTTAAAATTTATTGAACTACCTGAAAGCCATGATCAAAAAAAGCACCTAGAAACCATCCTTCAAGAAATTCTCAAGGAAAATTGCCCTGATGTTTTATAACCTGAGGGCAAAATAGAGGTTGAAAGAATCCACCAATCAGGGCGGAGGCTAGGTGGGGCAGTGAGTAAAGGGCCAGCCCTGGAGTCAGGAGGACCTGAGTTTTCTGGCCTCACACACTAAACACCCACACAAAAAAATCCAGCCGTGTAACCTTGGGCAAGTTACTTAATCCCAATTGCCCTCCAAAAGGCAAAAAAAAAAAAAAAAATAAGAATGCACCAATCACCTTCTGAAGAAGATCCAAAAAAGAAAACTCAAAGGAATATTATAGCCAGGTTCTGCTGTGACCAGATGAAGGAGAAAATATTACAAGCAGCCAGGAAGAAACAATTTGAATATTGTGGAAACACAATCAAGATAACCCAGGATCTGGCAGCTTCAACAGTGAGGGAACACAGGGCTTGGTATATGATATTCTGGAGGTCAAAGGAGCTGGGATTAAAACCAAGAGTCACCTACCCAGCAAAACTTTTTTTTTTGAAAAAAGTTTCAGGGAAAAATATAGTTATTCAATGGAATAGAGGACTTTTAAGCATTCTTGATGAAAAAACCAGAGTTGAATAGAAAATGTGACATTCCGATACAAGAAGCAAGAGAAGCATGAGAAGGTAAACAGGGAAAAGTAATCATAAGGAGCTTATCAGAGTTGAACTAATTACATTCCTACATAGAAAAAGGATAATTGTGACTGATGAAATTTTTCTCAGCATGAGAGTAGTTGAAGTAGAATAAATACACACACACACACACATATATATGTATACATACATATATATGTCTGTATAGGAGGGTATATGGAAATATGTATACATATGTGAGTTTGTTTATCTGTGTACAGATATATGTAGACAGAAGGCACAGGACCAGTTGAATAGGAAGGGATGATACTTAAAAGGTGAAATTAAGAGGTGAGAGAGGAATATAAAGAGAGGAGATGGGGAGAGACAGAAGCGAGTAAATTATTTCATATAGAGGAGGTAAGGGAAAATTGTTACAATTGTGGGGAAGAAGAGGAAGGCAAAAGGGAATGAGTCAAATTTTTCTCATTGAATTTGGCTTAGGGGGGTAATGACATACACACTAAATAGAGTATCTGAAATGACAGGAAAGTAGTGTGGAAGGGGATGAGAGGGGGGATGACAGAAGGGAAGAAAGGCTGGGGGGAGGGAAGTTGGAAGTACCCACTTTTTAAAAGGGACAGGATGAAAGTAGAGAATAGAACAAGTTGGGGGTAGGATAGGATGGAAGGAAATATAGTCAGTCTTTCACATTATATCCTCCTTGGAAATGTTTTACATAGCTTCCCATGTACAAACTATTGATTTGTGTGTTTGTGTGTGTGTATGTATATATACATACATACATATATATTAGTGTTTTTATTTTGCATGTTACTGGGAAATAAGATAGAAAGTCACTGGGTCTTAGATATTCACTGTGGCCTACTGGAAAGTCAGAGGGGGCATGGGAGAAGATATGGGAGAGAGCAGATTGGGGGAGGAGATATTCACTGTTTTGGCATGGTGAGTAGGGGGAAAATGGGGAGAACATTTATAACTCAAAATCTTGTGGAAATGAATGATGTAAAGTTAAAAGTAAAAAAGAAAAAGAAAAAAACAAGTTTCAGCACATCTGGGACAGAGGCAGACCTGAGAGGGAAAAAAATTTGTGTTGGCCAATATTCTGTTTTTCTCTTCTGTCTGTGTTGATTTGTATTTGTGATACTTTGTACAGAAGCCCTGGAATCATACTGTGAAGCCCTTAAAGAGGATTTTTCCATAGTTTGTTTACAGAAGTCCTGCAGGAGAGCTTCAGAGGCCTTGGGACTATAAAAATGATTTGTGTTGAATTCTCAGACCATGTTTGTGGGTCTGTGTTGATTTCGCAGGGTGATAATGAGTTGATGATGGTGCCGGCAATGTTTATGATTGTTTTTTTGGTTGTGTTAAGGTTTGTCTTCCCAGAAATTGAAATTGTGAAGGACTTGAGTTGGGTTGGATAGTGTGAGCTTCAATATGGAATGGGAACTGGACGAGGAGCTGGACAAGGAGCTGAGAGCTGCCTGCCTGTGAATCTAGGTGACAGTATGGTGAATCTCGCAAGCTGGACACACACCCCAGGACCTCCACCCTAGACTGCAATCCAGATCCAAGCAGGTTAAAGCAAGAACAATTATCCCTCAGACTAGTCACTTTGTCCCCATACACTCTGCAGGCCAGGAGCTGAAACTGCATGGGTGGTGCCGGCTGAGCCAAGTCATCTCAGTGACTTCTCGCCTAGGGGACAAAAGCCGATGCTCTCCCAACTACTGGTCCCAAAGTCCACACTGCACTGACCTCTCACTTTGTCCTTCACAGCAATGTGTTGATAAATATTGAAATGTCTACATCTCCTGGTGATCTGGATTCCCTCTGGGCCAGAGGCTGGTCAGGCCCTCCCTGGGGTTCAAACTTCTGGCTCACGTGGGCCTGGGCTTGGCTCCCAGAGTGCTGTGCTAGCCGATTCCTACCAGCCTGCTGGGCTGTCCTCAGTAGGAGGTTAGCTTATCTGTGTCCTTTTGTGCATTCTGCAGCTCCAAAGTTTGTGTAGAATCCCCTTTTACATGAATTGTGGAAGGTGGAAGCTGGAGCCACACACAGGTCCTGCTCCTATTCAGCCATCTTAACCATGCTAACTATATAATTAATTTCTGAAAGATTTTGAGTTACAAATTTTTCCCTGTTTTTCTCCTACCCACCACCCCAAAATATTGATCTCACTGGAAATCCCCTTCTCCCATCTGCTCTCTGCCATATCTTCCCCCATACACCCTCCGACTTTCCAGGATGACTTGTTGGATCTCTATGCCCCTTGCCTGTATATCTTTTTTCCCAGTGACATGTGATATATATCCCTCCCCCCACGGTGTGCTCCCTTCCATTATCCCTCCTCTCATCCCCTGCCCCCCTAGTCCCTTGCAGGGTGGGTTACCCTATTCACTGTGCATGTTATTCCCTCCATAAGCCAAATTCAATATGAATAATGTTGACCCATTACCTTTTGCCTTCCTATACTTCCCCTCTATTGTAACAATTTTCCCTTGCCTTTTCTATATGTCATAGTTTACCCCATTATATCTCCATCTCCTCTCATTATATCCCTCTCTAACCTCTTAATATAACCTTTTAAGTATCAACCCTTCCCATTAAATTGGTCTTGTGCCCTCTATGTATATATACCTGTACATATATACACACACACACATTCACATATGTATTCATATGCCTATATACCTTCCTATATAGACATATATTTATGCATATATATGTATGTATGTTTGCATGTATATATGTATGTGCACACACATACACACATTTCTATTCCCTTCAACTATTCTCATACTGGGAAAAGTTTCATAAGTTACTATTATCATTTTTCCATGTAGGGATGTAAATAGTTAAAATTTGATAAGTTTCTTATGATTTCTTTTCCCTGATAACCTTCTCCTGCTTCTGAATATCAAATTTTCTATTCAACTCTGATTTTTCTTCAAGAATGCTTGAAAGTCCTCTATTCTACTGAATGACTATATTTTTCTCCTGAAACAAGATATTCAGTTTTTCTGGGTAGGTGATTCTTGGTTTTAATGCCAGCTCCTTTGACCTGCAGAATTTCATATGCCAACTTCTTCAACCCCTCAGTGTGGAAGGTGCCAGATCCTGTATTATCCTGATTGTGTTTACACAATATTCAAATTGTTTCTTTCTGGTTGCTTGTAATATTTTCTCCTTGACCTGGGAATTCTGGAACCTGGCTATAATATTCCTAGGACTTTTCTTTTTGGGATCTTTTTCAGGAGTTGACAGGTGTATTTTTTCAACCTCTATTTTGCCCTCTGGTTCTAAAACTTCAGGACAATTTTCCTTGAGCATTTCTTGAAGGATGATTTCTAGGTACTTTTTTTTATCGTGGCTTTCAGGTAGTCCAATAATTTTAAATTATCTCTCCTGGATCTCTTTTCCAGGTCAATGGTTTTCCCAATGAGATATTTCACATTGCCTTCTATTTTTTCATTTGTTTGGATCTGTTTTATATTTTCTTGATTTCTCATAAAGTCGCTAGCTTCCATTAGCTCCAATATAATTTTGAATGAATGGTTCTCTTCAGTAAGCTGTTGAGATTCTTTTTTATTTCTGGCAAATTCAGCTTTTTATTGCCTTCTCCTCATTGCCTATTTGAGTTTCTTTTGCCATTTGAATTATTCTATTTTTAAAGGTGTTATTTTCTTCAGTCAGATTGTTGATTCTCATTTCATGATTTTCTTGAATTGTTCTCATTCCTCTTCCCAATTTTTCCTCCACTTCTCTTATTTGATTTTCAAAATCCTTCTTTAAGTCCTCGATGGCCTGTAACCAGCTCGTATTTTTCTTGGAAGCTTTTGATGCAGGACTTCTGATTATACTTTCTTTCTCTTGTTCCATGCTTTCATCCTTTTTGTCTCCAAAGTAGGGGTGTAAAGTTAGGTTGCTCTGTTTACTTTGCCTCCCTCATTTGCTCATGTTGCCACTCAATTACTTGACATTTTGGCTTCTTGCCAAAGTAGGACTCTGCTACCAGACAGGTGAGCTTTGTTCCAAATGCTAGGGTTTTCTCAGCTGCTGAAGGTATTAGTTGGATGCCCTCTCCAAAGCCTCCACACACTCTGGCAAGCTGGTCACACACCACAGGGCCTCCACCCTCTCACTGTGTCCTTAGTGTCTATGTGATGATAATTCTGGAAACCACCACAACTACTGACGGTCTGAAGTCCCTCCAGCCATGGCTGGTCAGGGCTGCCCTGGGGCTAAAATCTTATGTTTGCGTGGGGATGAGTTTGGCTCCCAGAGCTCTGTGCTGGTCACTTGCTCCTGTTCTGTTCCACTGTCCTCAGTGGGAGTTTAGCTTCTTTGTATCATTTTGTGGGTTCTGTACCTCCAAAATTTCTTCAGAGACACCTTTTACATGAATTGGAGGATGTGAGAGCTGGAGCCCCAAGGAAGTCCTGTTTCTTCTCTGCCTTCTTGGCTCTGTCCCCCTCCTGATTTGTTTTTAGTATCAGACTTTATTCTTAAAATGTGTACCCATTTGAATTTTATTTTGGTATACAAAGTCAGTTGTTGACTGATGCCCAGTTTCTCCCATACTCTTTTGCAGTTTTCTTGGGAAATTTTGTCCAACAGTGATTTCTTATACCAGAAGCTGATGTCTTTGAGTTTATCTAATAGTAGATTTCTATAATCATTGACTACTGTGTCTTGTGTACCTAATTCATTCCAGTTATGTACTCTTCAATTTTTTAGCTAGTACCAAGTGGTTTTGATGATTTCTGCTTTACAATACAATTTAAGATTTGGTATGACTAAGCTGCCTTCCCTAGCTTTTCTTTTCACTAATTCCCTTCATATTCTGGACTTTTTGTTCTTCCAGGTGAAATTTGATATTATTTTTTCTAGCTCTATAAAATAATTTAGTTGATTGATTTGTATGTAAGCAAATTAATTTAGATAGAATTGTCATTTTATCATCTTAGCTGGGTCCACCTATATGTATCTGATTTTTTCCCAGTTATTTAGATCTGACTTTATTTGTGTAAAAAAATCTTTTGTAATTCTGTTCATATAGTTCCTGGGTTTGTTTTGTCTGGCAGACTTCCAAATATTTTATAATGTCTACAGTAAATTAAAATGGAATTTCTTTTTCTATCTCTTGTGTTTAGGCTTTGTCAGTAATATATACAAATGCCAAAGATTTAGGAAAGTTTATTTTATAACCTGCAACTTTGCTAAAGTTAATTAAGAGTGATAAGTTAATTTCCTCTTTATCTATTGTAATTCCTTCAATTCTTTTTTTTTCTTCTCTTATTGCTAAAACTAACATTTCTGGTCCCATATTGAGCAACATTGTTGACAATGGATATCCTTGTTTCACCCCTGATCTTATTGTAAATGCAACTAGCTCATCCCCATTACACATGCTTGCTGAAGGTTTTAGGTAGATGTTGCTTATTATTTTATTGAAGGCTCTATTTATTCCTATGCTCTCTAGTGATTTTAATAGGAATAGCTATTGTATTTGGTAAAAAAAAATATTTTCTGCACCTATTGAAATAATCATATGGTTTTTGTTAGTTTTGTTGTTGATATCAATTCTACTGATAATTTTTCTAATATTTAACCCACCCTACAGTCCTGGAATAAATACCTCTTGAGATAAATGTATTATTCTTGTGATAATTTGCTGCAATATTTTTGCTAATATGTTTATAATTTTACATCTACATTTATTAGAGAAATTGGTTTATAATTGTGTTTCTCTGTTCTGACTCTTCCTGGTTTAGGTATCAGTACCCATTTGTATCATACAAATAATTGGGTAAGACTCCTTCTTCATCAGTTTTCCCAAATAGTATATATAGTATTTAAATTATTTGTTCTTTAAGTGTTGGATAGAATTTGCTTGTAAATACATGTGACCCTGGAGACTTTTTCCTAGGGAGTTCATGGATGCCATGTTTAATTTATTTTTCTCAGATGGGATTATTTAAATATTTCATTTCCCCTTCTGTTAATCTTGGCAATTTATATTTTTATAAATATTCATCCTTTAAACTAAGTTTGTCAAATTTATGGGCATATGAGGACAATGCATTTAATGAAGAAAAACAAATAAGGGAAAAAATATGACCAGGTTGATTTTTTACTCTTATTCTGAATGACTACTGTTGTGAAATAATTGCCTTTCTTACCTTGATGATATAATCTTTTCTGGAGGAACAACTTCTTTCTTCAGTCTGTTTTGGTTTTATTTTTTTAACTCTTTGGTTCTGCATGTCAAGGTATAGGACCTGAAGCTTCTCCATTTTAAAGGCAGGCAACAAACTCTTAGTGAATAGTTAAAACTGTGAACATTCTCAATTATCTAAAAAAATTCAGTCAATAAGCATTTATTAAGTGCCTACTGTGTTTCAGGAACTATGGTACATAATGGGAATACAAAGAAAAGTGTTGTTCAAGACATACATGCCAAAATCCAGGGAGAATGCCTCCAGCTAATACTGTCGATAACTTCAACCTTTCCCGTCTGATACTGATTGAAATCTCCTTATCCCAATACCTAGGTGAATTACACTTAGAAACTTCTCATAACTCTAGTTTAAACCCTTATGGATACTCATGTTCCCCAAAATCCATGCCACAAACCCCATAGGAAATGTTTGGAGACTGAGATGAGGAAGTTCATTTTGTTCCAAGCAGATGAAGTTGAACAAGAATAAAAGCTAAACTTGTAGGCCAGGCTGACCTCCAACCACCCATGTCTAACTGCCATTCAGATATCTCTAATTGTATGTTGAGAAAAGACAGTAAATTCAGTATTCAGGCATTTTTCTTACCTCTATTTTTCTTTTCAAATTTATTTATTTATTTATTTATTCATTCATTCATTCATTCATTCATTCATTTATTTATTTATTTGTTTGCTTGTTTATTCATTCATTCATTCATTCATTCATTCATTCATTCATTCATTTATTTATTTATTTGTTTGTTTGTTTGTTTTTCGTTTACAGCATTCAATTCCACAAGCTTTGGAGTTTTGCATTTTTTCTCCCTCCCTCACCTCTCCCCACACCAAGATGGCATGCGCTCTGATAGAGGATGTACATATATATGCATATTAAACATATTTTAACATTAGTCATATTGCAAAGAATTATAAACAATGGAATGAAACACAAGAAAGAAGAAACAAAACAGAACAAAACAAAAAAGAAAGAGAGATCAAATAGTGCCCTTCAATCTGAATTCAGACTCCATAATACTTTCTCTGAATGTGAATAGAATTTTTCCATAATGAGTTTTTTGGAGTTGTCTTAGAACCTTGCATTGCTGAGAAGAGCCAAGTCTATCCAAGTTAGTCATCACACAATGCATATGTAACTGTATGCAATGTTCTCTGAGTTTTGCTCACTTCACTCAGTTTAAGTTCATATAAGTCATTCTAGGTTTTTCTAAAATTTGCCTGCTCATCATTACAAAATGGTATTTGCATAAATTCATATACCATAACTTTTTCAGCCATTCTCCAATTGATTGCTATCCACTTAATTTCCAATTCTTGGCCACCACAAAAATGTGCTGCTATAAATATTTTTGTATATGTGGATCTTTTTCCCTTTTTATGATCTCTTGGGGTCAGACCTAGAAATAATCATTTGGGGTCAGAGTGTATGCACATTTTTATAGCCCTTTGGGCATACTTCCAATTTGCTCTCCAAAATGGTTCGATCAGTTCAAAACTGTACCAACAATACATTAGTGTGTTCCAATTTTCCCACGTTTTTCTCAGCATTTATCATCTTCCTGTTTTGTCATATTAACCAATCTTATAGGTGTAATGTAATTGTTTTGATTTACATTTCCCTAATCAATAGTGATTTATATTTTTTTCCATATGATTATAGATATCTTTAACTTCTTCCTCTGAAAACTGCATGTTCATATCCTTTGGCCATTTATCAACTTGGGAATGACTTGAATTCTTATACATATGAATCAATTCTTTCTATATATTTGAGAAATGAGGGTTTGATCAGAGAAAAAAAAAGTTGTAATGGTTATTTCCTAGTTTTCAGCTTCCTTCCTAATTTTGATTGCTTGGCTTTGTGTAAAAACCTTTCAATTTACTGTAATCAAAATTATACATTTTTCATTTCATAATGTTCTCAACCTCTTGTTTCGTCATAAGTTTTTTTCCATTCTCCATAAATCTAACAGGTAAAGTATTCCTTGATTTCCCACTTTGCTTATAGTAACAGGCTTTAGAGATGAATTCTATACCCATTTTTATTTTGGTACATGGTGTAAGATATTGGTCTATGACCAGTTTCTGCCATGCTATTTTACATTTTTCCCAGAAGTTTTGGTCAAATAGTGAGTTCTTATTCAAGAAGCCAGAGTACTTGCGTTAACAAATATAGGTTACCGTATTCATTGGCTATTGTGTATCATGTACTTACCCTATTCCACTAATCCACCACACTATTTCTTAGCCAGTATGGAATAGTTTTATTGACTGCTGCTTTATAATTTAAGATGTGGTATGGCTATGCTACCTTCCCTAGCATTTCTTTTCAGTAATTACCCTGATATTCTTGAGCTTTTGGTCATCCAGATGAATTTTGATATTATTTTTTGAGTTGTACAAAATAATTTTTAGTAGTTTGATTTGTATGACACTGAATAAGTAAATTAATTTGGGTAGAATTGTCATTTTAATTATATTATCTTGCCCTATTTATGAGCAACTGTTGATTTGTAATCATGAAAATATGATTTTACTTGCATGAAAAGTGTTTTGCAATTGTGTTCATATAGTTCTTGGGCTTGTTTTGGCAGGTAGATTCCCAAATATTTTACAAAGTTTATAGCAACTTTAAATAGGATTTCTATTTCTATTTCTTGCTGTTGGACTTTGTTAGTAATATATAGAAATTCTGAGGGTTTATGTGGGTTCATTTTATATTCTGCAACTTTGCTAAAGTTGCTTGTTATTTCAAGTACTTTTATTCTTGATTCTCTAGGATTCTCTAAGTATATAATCATAACATCTGCCAAATGTGATAACTTAATTTGTTCTTTGCCTATTAAAATGCCTTCAATTTCTTTTTCTTCTTTTATTGATAAAGCTAACATTTCTAGTTAACATATTGAACAATTGGGGTGATAATGGACATCCCTTTTTCACCCCTGATTTTATAGGACTTGTTCCCATCACATATAATATGTGCTGATGGTTTTAGGTATAGGTTTCTTATCATTTTAAGGAGAGTTCCATTTATTCCCCTGTACTCTAGTGTTTTTAATAGGAAGGAGTATAGCATTTTGTCAAAAGCTTATTTCTGCAACTATTGAGATACTCATATGGTTGCTGTTAGGTTTGTGGTCAATATTATCAATTCTTCTGATACCTCTCCTAATAATGGATCAGCTCTGCATTCCTGGAATTAATCCTACCTGATTAAAGTATATAATTCTTGTGAAAAGTTACTGTAATCTCTTTGCTAATACTTTATTTAAAATTTTTGGATCTATACTCATTAGGGAAATTGATTTGTAATTTTCTTTCTTTGTTTTGGCTCTTTCTGGTTTAGGTATCAGTACCAGATTTGTATCATAAAAAAGAATATGGTGCAACTTTTATTTGCCTATTTTCCAAAATTGTCTATATTGTATTGGTGTTAATTGTTCTTTAAATACTTGATAGAATTTGCTTGCAAATACCTCCCTTATCTTTTTCCTTTTCCCTCCAAATGTTCATAGGGCAAGTTAGATTTTTATACCTGAGTATAATATTCCCTCTTTGCACCAAATAAATGAGAGTAAAGCTCAAGAAATGCTCATCCCCATCCCTTCTTTCCCTCTGCTGTAATGTCTTTGTGCCTCTTCATGTAAGGCAATTTACCCTTTCCTGGCTCCTCGTTTCACTTCTCTCGTTGAAATTTTTCTGCACTTGATTAGGATTTGTATCATCACATCAAAATCAACTTAAAGCCACCCCTTATGTCTATATATTCTGCTTTTTATGATGTAATAAAGATATGTTCTCAAGAGTTGTATTATATTCCCATGTAGGAATGTAAATAATTTGTCCTTATTGAATAATAGGTTTTGTGGGTTTTCTTCCTTTCCGTTTTCCTTTTTAATTCTCTCTTAAGTCTTTTATTTGAAGATCAGGTTTTCTGTGCACTCTGATCTTTTCATCAGGAAAATCTGAATATCCCTTATTTCACTGAATGTTCATCTCCTCCCCTGAAAGACCTTTGGTTGTAATCCAAGACTTTTGCTTTACAGGATATCATATTTCAATCCCTCCTGTCTTTTAATGTAGAAGTTGCAAAGTCCTTCATAATCCTGACTGTAGTTGCATGATATTTGAATTGTTTCATTCTGGCTGCTTGTAATATTTTCTCTTTGGTCTTATAATACTAGAATTTGTGTACAATATTTCTTGGCATTTGCAACATGGAATCTCTTTCAGGAAGTGATTGGTGTTTACCCTCTGGTCCTAGAACCTCATGGCAGATTTACTTGATGATTTCTTGAAAGGTACTATCTAGGCTCTTTTTTTCCATCATGGTTCTCAGGTAGACCAATAATTCTTAAATTATCTCTCTTACATTTATTTTCCTGGTGAGTTGTTTTATCCAATGAATTAATTTCTGCTTTTTTTTCATTCTTTTGATTTTGCTTGACTGATTCTCTTTGTCTCATAGTGTCATTAGCTTGCCCACACCCATTTCTAATTTTTTTTAAATTTTTCAAAGGCTTTATTAACTTCTGAATTACATCATTCATTTCTGACAGATTTTGTGTTACAAATTTTCTCCCCGTTTTTCCCCTATCCACTGACCCAAAATAGCAGTCCCATAGTATATCCCCTCCTCCAATATGCTCTCTCCCATATTTTATCCCATACCAACTTCGACATTTCCAGTAGGGCATGTTCGACCCCTATGCCCAGTGCCTGTTTGAAAATAGTGTGTGTGTGTGTGTGTGTGTGTGTGTGTGTGTGTGTGTGTGTGTGTATATATATATATATATCTTTAAACATTTTATTTTAAAACTTTGAATTCCAGATTCATTGCTTTCCTCTCTTCTCACCCATCCTTACTGGGAAGATAAGCAGATCAGAATAGGTGGGACATGTATAGCTAATGCAAAACATTAACATAGCAGATCTATTGTAAAAGACTGACTGTATTTCCTTCACTCCTATCCCACCTCCCACTTGTTTTATTCTCTACTTTGATCCTGTACCTTTTCAAAAGTGGATGCTTCCAATTTAACTCCACCCCAGCCTACCCTCCCTTTCATCATCCCTCCTCTTATCTCCTTCTCCCCTACTCTCATGTAGTGTGAGATACCCAATTTAGAGAGTATTTCATTCCTTCCCCAAGCAAAATTCACTGAGAATAAGGTTGTTCCATTCCCTTTTGCCTTCTTTTTCTTCCCCTCCATTGTAACCATTTTCACTTGCCTCTTATATATGAGATACTTTACCCCATTCTTTCTCTCCTCATCTCCTCTCATTATATTTCTCTCTCACCTCTTAATTTTCCCTTTTAAGTATCATCCCTTCCTATTAAATTGGTCCTGTGGCCTCTATCTATGTATACCTGTAAACATATATACACACATTATCACATATTTATTCATATGCCAATGTAACATATATATGTATATATATATATATATTTCTATTACCTTCAACTATTTTCATACTGAGAAAAGTTTCATCAGTTATAATTATTGTTTTTGCATATAGGAATATTAATAGTTCAACTTTGATAAGTTACTTATGATTTCTTTTTCTTGTTTACCTTCTCATACTTCTCTTGCTTCTTGTATTTGAATGTCAAATTTTCTATTCAACTCTGGATTTTCATCAAGAGTGCTTGAAAGAACTCTATTCCACTGAATGACCATATGTTCCCCTGAAACATGATACTCAATTTCCTTGGTAGGTGATTTTTGGTTTTAATCCCAGCTCCTTTGACATCCAGAATATCAAATTCCAAGCCCTTTCATCCCTCAGTATAGAAGCTGCTAGATCCTGAGTTATCCTAATTGTGTTTCCACAATATTAAAAGTGTTTCTTCCTGGCTGTTTGTAATATTCTCTCCTTGATTTGGGAATTTTGAAACCTGGCTATAATATTCCTAGGAGTTTTCTCTTTGGGATATTTTTCAGGAGGTGGATTGGTGGATTCTTTCAACTTCTATTTTACCTTCTGGTTCTGAAACATCAGGGCAGTTTTCTTTGAGGATTTGTTGGAAGATGGCTTCTAGGTTCTGTCTTTGATCATGGCTTTTTGGTAGTCCAATTTTTAAAATTATCTTTCCTGGATCTTTTTTCCCATTTAGTGGTTTTTCCCATGAGGTATTTCACATTGCCTTCTATTCTTTCATTTCTTTGGATCTGTTTAACAGCATCTTGATTTCTCATAAAGTCATTAGCTTCCATTTGCTCCAATCTAATTCTCAAGGAATGATTCTCCTCAGTGAGCTTTTGCGATTCTTTTTTTCCATCTGGTTAAGTTTGGCTTTTATTTTTTTAAAGCAATCAGGATTAAGTAACTTGCTCAAGGTTACATGGCCAGTTATTTCTGGGTGTGGTGCTGAGTATGTGAGCCCAGATTTGATCCCCAGGTCATCCCGACACTGGAGCCGGTGCTCTTCCTCGCTGAGCCACCTTGCCGCCCCTAAGCAATTGGGGTTAAGTAGCTTGCTCAAGGTTACACAGCCAGGTGTTTCTGGGTGGGCGCTAAGTATCTGAGTCCGGGATTCGATCCCCAGGTCTTCGTGACACTGGAGCCGGTGCTCTTGCTCGGTGTGCTACCTGGCCACTGCTAAGTTTGGCTTTTTAAGGCATTCTCCTCGTTGCCCCTTTGAGCCTCTTTTACCATTTGAGTTGGTCTATTTTTTTATGGTGTTATTTTCTTCAGTCAGGCTGTTGACCCTCATTTCATAATTTTCTTGCATCGTTCTCATTTCTCTTCCTAATTTTTCCTCCACTTCTCTTATATGCTTCTTAAAGTCCTCTATGGCCTGTAATTAGTTCATATTTTCCTTTGAAGCTTTTGGTGCAGGAGTTCTGACTTTACTGTCTTCTTTCTCTTCCATGCTTTGATCCTTTTTATCCCCAAAATTGGTGTCAAATATTGGGTTTTTCTGTTGGCTTTGTTTCCTTTGCCTGGTCATGTTGCCACTCAATTACTTGATTTTTGGGATTTTTGCCACAGTAGGACTTTGCTACCAGACAGGGGAGCTTCATAACAATTGCTGGGGTTTTCTCAGCTACCAGAGGTATTAGTTGGGAGTCCTTGCTGAAGTCTCCACATTCTCTGGCTACCTGGACACACTGCCCCAGACCTCCACCCTAGACCACAATCCAGATCCAAGCAGGTTAAAGCAAGAGCTATTAACCCTCAAACTGGTTGCTTGGTCCCCCTACTCTCTGCAGTCCAGGAGCTGAAGCTGCCACATGGGGGTGGCTGCACAGCCGAGGCTTCTCAGGGACTTCTCACCTTGGGAGCAAAAGCCAATGCACTCCCAAATATTGGGTGCCAAAGCCCACAGTGCAGTAACCTCCCAATTTGCCCTTGGCATCTATGTGTTTATCATTCTGCAGAGGGCCACAGCTGCTGGTGATCTGGAGTCCCTCCACCTGTGGGTGGTCAGGCCCACCTTGGGGCTAAAACCTCATGTTGGATGGGCTCAGATCCCAGAGCACTGCCCTGGCTGATTCCTTCTGGTCTGCCAGGCTATCCTCAGTGGGAGGTTAGCTTCTCTGTGTCATTTTGTGGGTTCTGCAGCTCCAAAGTTTGTTGAGAGTCCCATTTTACATTAATTGGGGATGGTGGAATTTGCACTAATGCATTGTTGGTGGAGTTGTGAACTGATTTAGCCATTCTGCAGAGCAATCTGCAACTATGCTCAAAGGGCTATAAATAAGAGCATACATACCCTTTGACCTAGAAATACCACTTTTAGGGTTATATGCCAAAGACATCAGAGAAGTGGGAGGAGTGCCAATATGTACAAAAAAATATTTATAGTGGCTCTTTTTGTGGTGGCAAAGAATTGGAAATCAAGAGGATTCTTATTAATTGGGGAATGGCTGAATAAGTTGTGATATATGAATGTAATGGAATACTGCTGTGCTATAAGAAATGAGGAGCAGACAGACTTCATAATAACCTGGAGAGATTTATATAATCTGATGCTGACCAAGAAGAGCAGAACCAGGATAAATCTATACACAGTCACAGACACAAAGTATGTTTCATGACTAACATCAATAGACTGGGCTCCCATCATGTAAATCTATAAGACAACTTCAAACGACTCATGATGGAAAGAGATATCCACATCCAGAGAAAGAGATGTGTATGCAGAATCCGAATGCAGATTGAAACAAACTACTTGCTCTGTTTCTTTTTCTTGTTTTGTTTCCTCTTTCCCACTGACCATTCCATCAGTTATAATCCTTCTTTTCAATCTGACAAATGATTAATGTGAAGGTATTTGTAGATCCTATATTCGAATTCTTGCCAACATGATGGGGGGAGGGAAGAGAGGGAGGAGGAGAAAATGTGAAACTCAAGGGACTGTGGAACTGATTGTTGTAAATTAAAAGTAAATAAACAAACCAATTTAGTTTAGAAAAAAAGAAAATATTACAGACCATTGGCATGGTTTAGACATTTAAGTTGACACCACAATCAAATTAGAAGAGTAAGAATTATTCTACCTTTCATTTCTGTGGGGAGGTGTATCAGCAATGCAATATTCACAATGCCTACAGAAATTGTAAATATGCTGATGTGGTTATCCATCACAAAATATATCAGGCTTTCTATATGGGCGATAAAGCTGGAACATTTATTAAAATACCAAAAGACTGAGTCCCAAAAGTCAAAGCCATCAGAGTAGTTATGAAATTGGCACAGGTAGATAAAGTAGAAAGCACCCAAATTCTCAAGCCTTTAAAACAGAACAGGCTACCTCAGGCAAAGGTCCTCCTCTCCCTACTCACAGCAACCACCCAGCGTCCAGGAAGCTTGCTCCTAGCAGCTCCAGTCCCTGGAAGTCCTGAGCAGGAGTCCTTAGCAGAAATTCTGGCTGACTCAAAAAGGGGTTCACGCTTCTGCTGCCGCTGCCTCTGCTGCTGCTGCCACCATCGCCGCCAATGCTAGCCACTGCAGGAACTCTAGCTTGGCTTCCGCTTCCTCTTGCTCCGCCCCTTCCTGTTACATCAGCAAGTCCAAGGGGGCATGGAAGATCTTTAAATCCCATAACCTTACAGGAGGGGAAGAATTCATGACTAAAAAAAAGAGAGAGAGAGAGAGAGCATTACAAAATGTAAAATAGATAATTCCTATTACACTAAATTAAAAAAAAAAGTTTTATATAAAAAACACCAATGCGCCAAAAATTGGAAGGAATGCAGAAAGTTGGGAAACAATCTTTACAGCAAGTGTCTTGTGTAAAGACCTCATTTCTCAAATATACAGATAATTGAGTCAAATTTACAGGAACACAAGATATTCCCCAATTGATATATGAAGAAAAGAGATGAACAGGTAGTTTTCAGATGCAAAAATCAAAGCTATTTATAGGCATATAAAGAAGTGCTGTAAATAACTTTGGAATAGAGAAATGCAAATTAAAACATCTCTGAGGTACCACTTTACACTTACCATATTGTCTAATATGATAGAAAAGCAAAATGATAAATGCTGGAGAAGATGTGGGAAATTTGGGGCACTAATGAATTCTTTCTTGGTGGCATTGAGAAATGATACAACCATTCTGGAGAGCAATCTGCAACTAAGCCTAAAGGCAATCAAACTGTACATACCCTTTTTCAAACAATACCAATACCAGTTCTGTATCCCAAAAATATCATAAAAAAATGAAAAAGGACCTATACATGAAAAGTATTTATAACAGCTCTTTTTCTGGGGACAAAGAATTAGAAATAGAAGGAATTTCCATTAACTGGGGAATTGCTGAACATGCTGTTGTATATAAATGTAATGTAATACTATTGTGCAATAAGAAGTTATAAACAGGCAGATTTCAGAAAAACCTGTAAAGACATGGATAAACTGATGCAAAGTGAAATGAACAGAACCAGGAAAACATTGTAACATTGCACATTGTAAAAGCAACATTGTGTGATGACAATCTATGAGTAATTTTCTCTTCTAATCCACACAATGATCCAAGACAAGTACAAAGGACTGAGGAAGGAAAATGCTATCCATATTCAGATAGAGAACTGATGGATTTAAACACAAATTGAAGCATGTTTATTTCATTTACTGCATTAATTTTCATGTTGTTGTTTTTTCTCATTTTGATCTGTTTCCCCTTTCACAACTGTGAGTAACATGGATATATTTTTACATGATAGCACATGTATAAACTATATCACACTGCTTATCATTTTCAGAATAGGGGAGGGACAGAAGGAGAGAGAAAAGGATGAAACTCAAAATCTTGTAAAATGAACACTAAACATTATCTTGACAAGTACTTGGGGAAAGATAAAATACTATTAAAAATGTCAAGTCATGTCAATGAAATAAGTATTTTATGTGCCTACCAGGCACAAAATGTGAGGAATGTAGAGACATATGACAATACACGAACTGAAGCAAACTGAAATTAGCATAAATAGTAACAATTTGCATAATGATTAAAACAATGAAAAAGGACACACACACACACACACATATACATTTAATTGATCACATTTGGCCCTCAGGAATAAAGGGAAAGTAACACATCTTCCTTCAATTTTTCACAGAAACAGGGGACTATGGTATAAAACATTTTCAGAATTTGCCAATAAATCAATTACTTTTGTAAAACTATTTTTACTTCCTTATTTCTATATTTTTTTTCTAATTTTTTTGTTGTAAGAGGTAACTTTCTGCCAAGGGAATGAAAATGATATATTTGGAAAAGAAGACAGTATTTAAAAAGTCAAAGTATTTTAACATTTTAAAGAAAATATCTAACACTACAGAAATAAAACTATCATGAATTACCTTTTCATAAATGTCCCCAAAGGAAAACCAGAAAGACAACAAAAAAGTCAGTATTAATATACTATCTTAAATTTCAGATGCTAATATGTTTCCCAGATTTAGATGATTCTTTAGTTGCCAGTTACCATGGTTAAATGAGTTTTTTGGTTGATGGAGGTCTCTAATTTGTCAGCCAAATGGGATGAATTTAGGCTTGTGAAGAAAAGGAAGACTGTTATGCCTGCCAAATGGTTTAGACACAGCAAGCAGAGACTTAACCAACCAGCAGGCTCTCCATGCAATAACTATCCATGCTGTGTGTATTTGTGTCCTGTGCTTTAAGAGAGACAAGTGTAAACCAGGACACTTGGGATTCATAATCAGCAGTTTCACCAGGCTTCTGTACAAATCAACACCATTTGGTTTAAAATCACAGCAGGAACATGATTATAATATGACCAGTCTGGGACTGCTTGGTCCAAATAATAAAATGGTGGTTGTTTTTCATCAAAGGGAGGTGAGTCAAAGAAACAAATATTCATTACTGTTGCCACTCACATGGTACTGCTCATCTAAGGACTGGAAAGCACTTGGACAATACATTATGACTCCCTTTTCAAATGGGCCTCCTAAGTGCTGTGTGAAAACACTTGCTCCAGATCTCAGAATAGATCATGCAGGGACAGGCTTAGAAGTAGGTTGGTTTTATTCCTTAGATCCTGACCTCATTGAGGTCAGAGACTTTATCTCATAAAGTTAGGGGTTTAATAAAAATGGCAGAAAAGTTACCTTTAAATGGTTCTCCTGCAAGTTTTTCAGGTCAGTAGATCTTAGTAGAAACTCTGTTGGGAAATATACCAAGGTGCCAGAGGAGAGGAACTTCATTTAGGCAGAAAAAGTTAAACTAGTTCCTCGGTAGAGTTGTGATTTATTCTGGTATAGGCATCAAGCATTTATAAAAAATCTGGTTATGTTAGCATACTTGGATCCAAGCCAATGACATATATTTAATCTCCTAACAGGAGCTTTTTTCATGTGCAAAAGATAAATACACCTAAAATATGGGAATATCCCAAATAAGGATTAAGGTAAAGGTGTACATTCTGTTAGGCTTTCATGTTATGTCACAGTATTTTTGTTCAACAAAATATTAAACATCTAATGTGGTCAAGGTAATGTGACAGGCATAAGTCCCTGCCCGCAAGAGGAGTCTATTCCAATAGAAGAGTTAATATGTTCACAAATAATGATAATTGAATTCAAAATGTGAGAGACACAAAAGAAAGTACATGGGGAATTTGGAGGGAGGAATAGCTTCTGGTTGGGGAGAAAAGAGAAGCCTTCTTGTAAGTAATAACATTTTAAGTATACCTTTAAGGATAGGCAGGAAATAGATGAGTATAAATGAGTAGTATCTGAAATGTACCTTTTAAAACAGAAAAGTTTATAGTGTGTGTGTGTGTCTGTGTGTGTGTGTGTGTGAGTAGTGTAATAGCAATGTTACTAGCCAAGGAAATAGCATTAATAAAGAAGTCAGGAATACATGAAAACTCTAGTGTGTCTTTAGGATGAGGTACATGAAGGGGAATAGGTTTGAAAACTAAGTGGGACACAAATCACAGATTGTAATGCTAAGTTGAGTTTGAACTTTATTCAGTAAGTAGTGGGAAGCCACTGAAGGTCCCTGAACAGGGGAATAAAATGAGGAAAGATCTGCTTTACAAATATAAGTCTCACAGTGATGTCCAAGATGGATTAAAGGAGGAAAAAGCACTTGGAAAAATGGAAAATAATCTATTGAAATCTCTGAAGTTCTTGTCATTCACTACACTGTAGAACTTGTTCTATCCACTATGCTATCTAGCTACCCCACAATAACATCTACATGCTGGCTCATTGCTCTAAGAATTAGGCTCTTAATTGTCTACATAAAGAAGTAAAAGTCAAACTGCTGCCTTTTGTAATCCTTAACCTAACACACACCAAATTCTGTAATCAAGATTCAAATACACCTGTAATTTCAATAGAAGTAAAAAATGAAACAAAACAAAATATCACTCTTTAAGCCAAGGAGTAAGAGAAAATATCAGATTATATCCACTATAGAAAATTTTTTATGTAATTGATGCTTATGATGTTAGCATAAATTTTCTTAAGGGAAGCTCTTTTTCACCCAGACAATCTTTAAAAACAAAGCAAAAAAATGAGGTACTGATTTTGCATTCTTCAAATCAATATGGTAAATATTATGGTTTTAAATAATAGTAATAATAGGTAACATCTATATAGTGCTTTATTATTTCCAGGGTATTTCCATATATTATCTCATTTGATCCTCATAATAGCCCTGAAAGATAGATGCTATTATTATGGTCCTTTTACAGATGAGTAAACAGAAAACAAAGAGAGAAGTTAAGTGACTTGCCTAGGATGATATGGCTAGTAAATGTGTTAGGCAGGATTTGAATCCAGTTCTTCTTGAATCTAAGATCAATGGTTTGTCCATTATATTAACTACCTTTCTCAAAAATTGAACTCATTCCATAAGAGTTAACTCCAAACTAAGTTAACTGCTTTTACACTCTGAATACCAAAAGGTGTTAAAGATATACATTTTTTCTCCAAAACTGAAACTTAAATGTCCTGTGCAAACCTATCAACCACTAAAAGCAAAGCAAGTTACTTAAAATCTAGCAACAGAAATAAAACAAAAATGTTCTAAGATTTCCACGACAAGATGTACTATTGATGTACACAGTAATAGCAATGTTGAATCTTGATAAATTATGAATGACTTACTATTCTCAGGAATACGGAGATGAAAGGAAATTCCAAAGTACTAATAATGAAAAATGATATTCACCTTCAGTGAACTGACGGAATCTGTATACAGATGAAAGCATACTATTTTCCATTTCCTATTTTCATGGTTTTTTTTCACAACATGACCAATATGGAAATTGTTTTGCATGATTGGATGTTTATAACCTATATCAAATTGCTTACTATCTCTATGATGGGGGAGAGGAGGGAGGGAGGAAGAAATTTTGGAACTCAAAATTGAAAAAAAAAAGGATTAAATTGATTTTTACATGTAATGGTGAAAAATATCATACAAAAAAAGAAGTACCACTGACTCTCTACTTTGGCTTCCTTGGTCACTGGTCAATATCAATAACCAAGTAGTCTGCTAATAAGGTTATAACCCTCAATTTAACAGATGAGGAGTCATTCATTGGGTCAGGGTTTTGAAGCAAACAAATTAGTGACACATAAATATTGCAGAACAATATATGTGAAAGGGTCAATACTTCTTTCATCATGTTTCACCCTCAATCAGTATATGGTCAGACATGAAGAAGGATCAAACAAACAGAACACCCAAACCTGAAAGAAAAGTGATCACATCTTGATAAGGACAAGGCTAAAGGGGAAAAAAAAATAGGGAATTGGATTGGGCAACATCTAACGGCCCTTTCAGCTCTAGAATATTCAAGGTTATTTTACGATGATATGTTAATTATATATGACACATCTATTGTACCAAGGATACAGTCAGATAAAGACAAATTATGAGTAGCCTTGCATATTCAAGAAATGCAATGCACCTGATAACAACTTTATAGTGGGAAATATGCAGTACATTAATTTTTCTTGGTACATGAGGAACAAAGAGCAACTAAATAGATCATAGTTACAGGAGTAAGGTTGAAAGGCAAATAATATAAAATATTTTTAGATAGAGTCTAGAAATGTGCCAAATCTCAGAGATTTTATAGAGTACTGGCCTAAAAGTCATAAGAACTATTTTCTGGTGTCTTGTCTGACACTGACAAGTTATGTGACAATATAAGCAACTCATATAAACTCAGCAACTCATTATGCCTAATTTTTTTTTCCATATGCTACTTTACTCCAAAGAGATTCTGTGAAAGAAATTCAAATTACATGAGATCACTAGAAAATACTAAGCCTGACTTCCATACCTGTCTAGCTGCCCAAATCTCTTTGCATTATGTATAACTCACATGTATATTTCATTAGATGACCATCTGTCATCCACATTATGTGACATACCATTGATTGATTGAAAAATTATCTGGGAAACAAAAGTTACATGTTTGGTGCCAGATTTCCAACTTATCAATTCCTGCTGGTTGATTAAATTTTCTATTATCATCTCTCATTTGTCCCCAGATCTTGTATTATATTGCTATGAGCAACAGCACTCACCCCTGAAAACAAGGAAAGGCGGAAGCAAGGTCCAGGTGAATATGTTTTGCTCTAATATACATTTTTGTTATAAGATAGGCCCTTAATCAGAGGAAAGGAGTTTGAGGGGAGTGAAAGAAATGAAAAGAAAAAGAGGAAAAAAAGAAAAAGTACCCATGAAATATTTTAAAATATTTAGAAGAAAATTTTAAAAGAAAACCAAGGTGTAACCATAATGAAAAACTCTTCCTTTTTTAAAGAAATACATAGGTATAGAGTACTGATACAGGCATGTTTTGGAGTCAGGAAAAGCTGGGATCAAATTTTCCTCAGACACTTAGATGTCCTACCCAGGGTAAATACATTTTAGTTTCTTATATAAAGGGATGGGCTGGCAAATGTTTAAAAATGGACTCTTCCACACACCCACTCCCCAAAAAAGTACCCTCTATATGTTCTTAAGTCTACTCTAAATTTTTTACATTTTCCTCATTACTTTATGAATATAGGATCATGAAAATAATAAATTAAGCCCTGATTTTTAGCATTTGCTGATTGCTGAGATGAAAATTTTGAAACTGAAAATTTAATGATCAGGTCTTTCTTTTTAAATTTTTTTTTATTATTATTATTTTGTTTTTTGGAAGGCAATTTGGGCTAAATGACTTGCCCAAGGTCACACAGCTAGTTTTTGTGTTAAGTGTCTGAGGCCAGATTTGAACTCAAGACCTACTTACTCCAGGGCCTGTGCTATATTCACTGCTCCACCTGGCCACCCCAAGATCAGGTCTTTCAAATCTATGTGAACTTGCTCTAGCATAACATTGTTTACACAGTAATCTTTCTTGTTTTCCATATAAGAAAATGTGTTTACAGATTATGCTTATGTTTATAATAAAAAATCCCAAAAGACAGGAAAAGCACTACAGAATAGAAGTAAGAAAAAAAAATGAGACTGCATGCTCTGTCACAAATTATCTGTGTTACAGAACTCACACTTTCTCACAGAGACTCATTTTTTTCATATCTAAAATATGGGGCTTAAACAACAATAGATTACACATTCCAGATTAAAAGTTCTATAGATATATGACCTGAAATACTGCCTCTTCCATGATGGTAAGTAATCATGGAAGTAATGCCTCTCCCATCTGAAAATACATAACATTTTGTTTTTACCTCTTTTATCCATTTATCATATTCTATTTTGTAATATTGTTCTTTATAGAAATTGGCATGACAGAGGGAGATACTTGGGAACAGTATCAACAGGTTTGAGTGTTGCCTTGGACTTCTAGTGGTCTGTGATCCTGATTCAATCACTTGAAATCCAGGATCCCCAAGCAATTTCCTAGGACTACAGATCTCAGAAGCAATCAATTAGCATTCATTAAAGGCCTACTATATGCCAAACACTGCACTAGGAAGGGAAGGAAGGAAGGAAGGAGGGAAGGAAGGAAGGAAGGAAGGAAGGAAGGAAGGAAGGAAGGAAGGAAGGAAGGAAGGAAGGAAGGAATTTTCTCATCTCAAGAAACTTGCATTCTATTGTAAGAAAAAACATGTACATAAATAATTGAATATAGAATGATTACAAGATAATAAAAATATTTAAACAGAAGACATAGGGAGGACACTAACAGAAGGAATGAGGAATGTTTTTGGTAGGCGATGATACGTAAATTGAATCATGAAGGAAGTAAAGGATTTTATGTGGCAAAAGTGAGGAGGACAGGCATTCTAATTTACATTTGTAGAAATTTTCTTAATTAGAAGTTTCTTGTATCAATGAAATAATCAGCACAGTAGGATAGAGTTTTAGAATCAGAAATCCTTAGCTTCCCCTCCTATCTCTGCTACTGGATGTGTGACTCTAGGCAAGTAACATGACTTCTTAGTAACTCAATTTTCCAAAATTAATCTTTAGACAAGGTATCTATTTGCATTAGTAATATGGAGATACTCCCTTAGAACTCATTAAAAATTATGATGGGGACGCCTGGGAGCCAAGATGGAAGACTAAAAAGTAAATAACTCTCACTGTCCATTATTGACCTCTAAAAGTCCAGAAAATATAGCCGCAGGAAAAACCTGGAGCAGTTGAGCCAACAGAAAGATGGGGTGCAGCAGTCTTGAAGCCCAAGAAGCTTGGGTTGTAAACAATGGGAAAGGCTGCCCTTGCTCTGGGGGAGGGAGAGAAGTACAGAAGAGGAGGTGTCCCAGCAAGTCAGTGCAAGTCCCACCTCAGCAAACCAGAGGGAGGTCCTGAGCCCCAAGGTGGTAGAGCAGGCAAGTACTAACACCAGTACACCAGCACAGGTAGGGAAACTGGTAGGTACCAGATCAGAAAACCACCAATCACAACACTGGGCAGGTGTTCTCGAGTAACCAAAACTCCTAATGCATCAGTACAACTCCAGGAAGCACAGAACCAGAAGGGCAGACATCTGGCAGCAGCCAAAGCTACCAGTGATTTTTAAAAAAAGTATATATATATATATATGTGTGTGTGTGTGTGTGTGTTTAGTTTTCAATATTCATTTCTGTAAGATTTTAAGTTTTAAATTTTCTCTGCTTCCATTCCTGAGACAGAATCCAAAGTGATATAAGTTCTACATGTTCATTCATATTAAAAATATTTTTACATTAGTCATGTTGGAAAGGAGAACTGGAATGAAGGGGAGAAATCACAAGAAAGAAGAAACAAAAAAAAGTGTGTGTGTGTGTGTGTGTGTGTGTGTGTGTGTGTG
>NW_027185616.1:28546163-28617988 GCF_028583685.1 Petaurus breviceps papuanus
ATTTATTAACTGTTAGGCACTGTTCTAAGCATTAGGGTACAAAGAAAAAAAAAAGAGAAACAGCCCTTGCACTCTAGAAGTTTACATTTTATTGGGTGACAGAATAAAGGTACCTGGGTTTGAGCCTTGGTCCTGTCCCAGCTAGGTACTCCTGGACTAGTTACTTTTTTTCTCTCTGTATCTCAGTTTTTCACCTGTAAAATGAAAGGGTTATCCTAGATGATCCTTCAATTATCTTCTAGCTTTAACATTCTTGAGTTATGTGATTCTTTAAAAACAAACAAATTTAACTAACTAAAATCTAAAACAAAACAAAAACAAAAACTTCACGAAGGAGTCAGATTATGTTTCTGCCTCCAGGTCTGTCACATGAGGGAGAGACAGGTCTCAGATAAGTAGAATATGTTCAAGTGAAACAGGATAAACTGATTCTGCTGGAGAGATGTGTGTAAAATGCCACCCTCCCCTTCTTTCCATACTTACAGAGGTACCCATCATGTGCCAATATGCTGACATCTCTCTGACAAGAGGCACAGAGAATCTTGAGAAAGCCTATGTGAGCCCCTAAACTTCAGGCTATTTATTTCACTGCCCTTGCCTCCAAACTTGCAAGGAAATTGTCTGTCCCATTGTTTTCTCTCCTTATCGGAGTGGCAGAGATATTTTAAATTAAATTTTATGTTTATTTTTAGTTGATATTCATTTCCACAAGATTTTGAGTTACAAATATTCTCCCGGTCTTTCCCCTATAAACCACTGCAATACAGTGATCCCACTGTATACCCCTCCGTGAATCTTCTCCCTCCTATATCCTCCCATATGCCACCTCTGACTTTATGGTAGGGAAAGGTGGAACTCCATCCTCCAGTGACTGTATATTTTATTTCCAAGCTGCATGTAAAATAATAATAATAAAAATTTTAAACATTAGATTTTAAAACTTGAATTCCAGATTCTTTCCCTTCCTCTGTGGTCACCAACCCTTACTGGGAAGACAAGCAATTCAATATAGGTTGTATGTGTGTAGCGAAGCAAAACTTTTCCATAGTGGATATATTGTGAAAGACTGACTATATTTCCCTCCATCCTATCCTGCTTCCCACTTGTTGTATTATCATTTTCCCATGGAGGAATGTAAATATTTCAATTTTGATAAGTTCCTTGTGATTTCTTTTCCCTGTTTACCTTCTCATGCTTCTCTTCCTTCTTGTATCTGAATGTCAAATTTTCTGTTCAACTCGGTTTCTTTTTCATCAAGAAAGCTTGAAATCCTCTATTTTATTGAAAGATCACATTTTCCCCTGAAACATGATACTCAGTTTTGCTGGGTACGTGATTCTTCGTTTTAATCCCAGCTCCTTTGACTTCTGGGATATCATATTACAAGCCCTTCAATCCCTCAATGTAAAAGCTACCAGATTCTGTGTTATCCTGATTATGTTTCCACAATATTTAAATTGCTGCTTCTTGGCTGCTTGCAATATTTTCTCCTTGATCTGGGAACTCTGGAACCTGGCTATAATATTCATAAGAATTTTCTTTTGGGAATATATTTTAAGAGGTGATTCGTGAATTCTTTCAACTTCTATTTTGTCCTCTGGTTCCAAAACATCAGGGTGATTTTCCTTGAGAATTTCTTGAAGGATAATTTCTAGGTTCTTTTTTTGATCATGGCTTTCAGGTAGTCCAATAATTTTTAAATTATCCATCCTGGATCTCTTTTCCAGGCAAGTGGTTTTCCAATAAGATATTTCACATTGCCTTTAATTTTTTTTCATTTGTTTGGATCTGTTTAATAGTATCTTGATATCTTATAAAGTCATTGGCTTCCATTTGCTCCAATCTAATTCATGAAGGAATGATTCTCTTCAGTGAACTTCAGCTTTTTAAGACATTCTTTTCCTCATTTGCTTTTGGGACCTCTTTTGCCTTTTGAGTTAGTCTACTTTTTTTTCTTTTTGGAGGGTAGTTGGGGTTAAGTGACTTTCCCAAGTCACATGTCTAGTCGAGTGTCTGAGGCTGGATTTGAACTCAGGTCCTCCTGACTCCAGGGCTGGTGCTCTATACACTGCACCACCTAGCCACCTAGTAATTTTCTTCAGTCAGGTTGTTGACTCTCTTTTCATGATTTTCTTGCATCTTTCTCATTTCTTTTCCCAATTTTTCCTCTACTTCCCTTATTTTGTTTTCAAAATTCTTCTGAAGCTCCTCTATTGTCTATAATCAGTTCATATTTTTTGGAAGCTTTTGGTGCAGGATTCTGATTTTGTTGTCTTCCTCCCATTCCATACTTTGATCATTTTTGTTCCCAAAAATGGAGTCCAAAGTTGGATTGCTGTGATTTCTTTGCTTCCTTTGCTTTCTCATATTGCCACTCAATTATTTGACTTTTGAGCTTTTTGCCACAGTAGAACTCTGATTCTAGAAATGAGAGCTTTGTCCCAAATTGCTGGGGTTTTCACAGCTTCTGGATCTATTAGTTGGGTGTACTCTCAGAAGCCTCCACTGGCTCTGGCACCTGGTGACACACCCTAGAACCTCCACCCAAGGTAGAGATACAGATCCAATCAGTTTAAATCAAAAGCACTTACTCCTAAGAATAGTCATTTGGTCCCCCTACAATCTTCAGGCCAGAAGCTCTGAAGCAGCCATGCCACTTCTACCTCCAGTGGCCAAGGCTGGATTGCACTCTCAATCCCCCTGTTCCCAAAGTCCACACTGACCATTTATTTTGCCTTTGGTATTTATGGGTTGACAATTCAGGAAATCACCACAGCTGCTGGTGATCCACTTTCCCAAAGTCTCTCCAGTTGTGGCAGGTCATGGCCATCCTTGCGCTAAATCCACAGGCTCATGTGGGGCTATTCTCTGCTCCCAGCATGCTGGGATGGACCCTTCCTGCCAGCCTGCTGGGCTACCTTCAGTGGGAGATTTGTTTCTCTCTGTCACTTTGTGGGTTCTGTATGCTCATCATTTCTTATAGCACAATAGTAATCCATTACATTCATATACCACAATTTGTTCGTATTCCCCAGTTGATGGACATCTCCTCAATTTCCAATTCCTTGCCACCACAGAGATTTTATAAATATGTTTGTACATATGGGTCATTTTCACATTTTTATGATTTCTTTGGGATACAGAACTAGAAAGTTTATTGCTGGGTCAAAAGGTAATGCAGTTTGATATTCATTTGAGCAGAGATCCAAATTGCTCTCTAGAATGGTTAGATCAGTTCACAGCTCCAGCAACAATGTATTAGTGTTCCAACTTTCCCACATCTTCCCTAGGATTTATAATTTACCTGTTTTGTCAGGTTTGCCATTCTGATAGGTGTGATGTGGTACCTAAGAGTTGTTTTGAATTGCATTCCTCTAATCAGTAGAGATTTGGAGCATTTTTATATGTCTACAGACAGTTTTAATTTTTCATCAGAAAACTTCCTATTCATATTGTTGACCATTTATCATCTGGTTAATGACTTGGATTCTCATAAATTTGACTTAGTTTTCTATGTGTTTTAGAAATGAGGCCTTTATCAGAAAAACTGATTGTAAATATTCTTTCCTAGTTTTTGCTTCATCCTGATCATGGATGCATTGGATATGTTTGTGCAAAAACTTTCCTATTTAATGTAATTAAAGTCATCCATTTATAATGTTTTCTATCTCTTATTTGTCATAAATTCTTCCATTCTGCATAAATCTTACAGGTAAATCATTCCTTGTTCTCCTATTCTGTTTACAGCATTAGCCTTTATATCTAAATTGTGTATCCATTTATACTATATTAGGTAAACAGTGTAAAATATAGTTCTGTTCCTAGTTTCAGTCTTGATATTTTTCGGATTTTCCAGCAGATTATGTCAAAACTTCCTATCTCAGAAATAGAAGTATTTGGGTTTATCAAAGAGTAGATCACTATAGCCACTGACTACTGTGTCTTGTGTATCTAATATAATCCACTGATGCACCCCTCTATTTATTAGCCAGTACAAAGCAATTTTGATGATTGCTGCTTTATAATAAAATTTAAGATGAAGTATGGCAAGGCCACCTTCATTAGCATTTTTTCATTGATTCCCTAGATATTTCGGCCCATTTGTTCTTACAGATGAATTTTGTTATTCTTTTCTAGCTCTATAAATTTTCAAAATTAATTAATTTATTTTTAGTATTCAACATTCATTTCCACAAGATTTTGAGTTACAAATTTTTTCCCATCTCTCCCCTACTTCCACCCCAAGATAGTGACCTATTTAATACCAATCTGTTCTCTGCTTTATCCTCCACCATCTTGCCCCCTACATTTCTTGTAGGCCAAGATGTATTTCTATAGCCTATGACCTGTATATCTTATTTTCTAGTTGCATACAAAAATCAATTTTTTAACATTTGTTTTTAAAACTTTGATTTCCACATTCTTTCCCTTCCTCCCTCTTCACCCACCTCCACTGGGTAGACAAGCAATTCAATATAGGTTTTCCATATGTAGTTAGGCAAGACATTTCCATAGTAGTTACATTGTGAAAGACTAACTGTATTTCCCTCCATCCTATCCTGCCTCCCATTTATTCTATTTCCTCCTTTGACTTTATCCCTTTTTAAAAGTGTCTGCTTCTAACCACACTCTTCCTCAATCTCCCCTCCCTTCTATCATTGCCCCTCTTATCTTGTTCCCCCCTACTTTCCTGTATGGAGAGATACACAATTGAGTGTGTTTCTTATTCCCTCTTTAAGTCAAATTCAACGACAATAAGGTTGACCCATTCCCTTTCAACTTCCTGCTGTTCTCCTCCACTGTAATAGTTGTCTCTTGGCTCTTTTATATGAGATAATTTACCCTATTCTATCTCTCCCTTTCTCCTTCTTCCAATATACCCTTCTCTCAACTCTTAATTTTATTTTATACATATTATGCCTTCATATTCAACTCATCCTTTACTGTCTGTGTATACAGGTACATATATATATATATATATGTATATATATAAACACATTGCCATATATATATATTTATATATACATACACCCTCCTATACATACATACATAAACACACATATGTTCCCTACAACTATCCTCATACTGAAAAAAGTCTCATGAGTTACAATTATTTTTTCCATGTAGGAAACTAAATAGTTCATCATCAATATATTCCTTATTATTTCTTTTTCCTGTTTACCTTCATATGCTTCTCTTGCTTCTTGTATTTGAAAGTCAAATTTTCTATTCAGCTATGTTTTCCATCAAGAATGCTTGAAAGTCCTCTATTTAAGTGAATGAACATATTTTCACTTGAAGTATTGTACTCAGTTGTGCTGGGTAGGTGATTGTTTGTTTTAATCCTATTTATTTTGATGTCCAGAATATCATATTATAAGCCCTTTGATCCCTTAATGTAGAAGCTACTAGATCTTGTATTATCCTGATTGTGTTTACATGATAATCATTTTTTTTTTCTTCCTGGCTCCTTGTAATACTTTCTCCCTTATCTGGAAAATCTGGAATTTGGCTCTAATATTCCCAGAATTTTCCTTTTGGGATCTTTTTCAAGAGGTTAGCAGTGAATTCTTTCAATTTCCATTTTGCTCTCTGATTCTAGAATACCCGGGCAATTTTGCTTGATAATTTCTTGAATGGTGATTTCAATGCTCTTTTTTTTGATCATGGTTTTCAGGTAGTCCAGTGATTTTTAAATTATGCCCCACAGATCTATTTTTGAGGTCAGTGTTTTTCCAGTGAGATATTTCTCATTGCCTTTTATTTTTTAATTTGTTTGTATATGTTTTATAATATCTTGATTTTTCATAACGTCATTGGCTTTCATTTGCCCCAATCTAATTTTGAAGGAATTATTCTCTTTAGTGAGTTTTGAAATTCCTTTTCCATCTGACCAGTTAGGCTTTTTAAAGCATTCTTCTCCTCATTGGCTTTTGGACCTCTTTTGGCAATTGACTTAATCTATTTTTAGGGTGTTATTTTCTTTAGGATTCTTTAGGGTCTCCTTCAGCAGGCTGTTCACTTGCTTTTCATGATTTTCTTGCATCACTCTCATTTCTCTCCCCAATTTTTCCTCCAGTTCTCTTATTTGATTTTCCAAATCCTTCTTGAGCTCCTCCATAGCCTGCAACCAGTTCATATATTTGGAGGCTTTTCATGCAGTAGTTTTGACTTTATTGTCTTCTTTTGGTTCCATGTTTTGATCCTCGTTGTCCCCCCAAAAGGATTCTATGGTCTGATTGCACTTCCTCCCTTTGCTCATCCTGCCATCCAATTACTTGACTTTTGAACTCTTATCCATGATAGAACTCTGATTCCAGAGTGGAGAGAGCTGTTTCCAAAATTTCTGGGGTTTCATAGCTGTTGTCAGAGCTGTCATTAGAGCTATGAGAATGGTGGCCTCTCTATAGCCACCGCAAGCTCTACCAAGCTTGTATTCCTCACCCCAGTACCACCACCCAAGTCTGCAACACAGATCCAACCAGGTCAAAGCAAGAGAAATTACCCTCTGAGTTGTCACTTAGTCCCCCTAGGATTGGCAGATCATGCTGCTGCCACCTCTGCAGCCCTGGTGGCAGTAGCCTGACCGTGCTGTTCTCTCACCCAGTTGCAACAAAGTTCACTACTGACCTTTTACTTTCTTTTTGATGTTTATGGATTGAAAAGTCTGGAAACTACTGCAGAAAAAGGTGATTCGCTCTCCTGAAGTCTGCTTATGCCATTCTGGGCCACTGCCGGTCTTCACCAGTGTGGCTTACATGGGGCTGTGCTTGTCTCCTAGCCTGGTGTGATAGACCCTTCCTGTCAGTCTTCCAAGCTGCCTTCAGTGGGAGATTTGTTTTTCTCTGTCACTTTGTGTGTTCTTTTTTTTTTTTTTTAAAGCAATTGGGATTAAGTAACTTGCTCAAGGTTACACTGCCAGTTATTTCTGGGTGTGGTGCTGAGTGTCTGAACCCAGGATTCGATCTCCATGTCATCCCAAAACTGGAGCTGGTGCTATTACTCACTGAGCCACCTGGCTGCCCCAACTTTGTGTGTTCTTTACCTCCAAAATTGGTTTAGAGTCATTTTTTTACAGGTATTCGAGGTGGTTAGAGAGGGAGATTAAGCAAGTTCCTGCTTTTACTCCAACATCTTGGCTTCCAAACCCCCCCCCCCATAAAATATTCTTGGTTGTTTGGTGTGGCACTGAGTAAATAAATTAATTTAGGAGGAATTGTCATTTTTGGTATAATAACAACCTACAAATGAGCAAGAAATGTTCTTTCCAATTATTTAGATCTGACTTTATTTGTATGAAGACTATTTTATAATTGTGTTCATATATTTCTGGCATGTGTTTTGGCAGGTAGACTATCAAATCTTTTATAATGTCCATAGTAATTATAAATAGAATTTTTTTTCCTATCTCTTTTAGTTGTGTCTTTCTATCTCTTGCTCTTGTTCTTTCAGTGCTTTAAAGAGACTTGGATGAGCAGGCATCCTCCAGAGTCCAGACTCACCATCTCAACCCTGAAAGCTTCAGTGTTGTTGGCCCCAATTCAGCTTCAGGTAAGCTGCTTTGTCCCTATAGCCACCAAGTGACAACACCTGAGTCCCAGGTTCCCAGCACAAGAAACTTGTGTCAGTGTCCCTTGTTCTACAGCAGGAAAGTTCAATTTTGAAAGCCAGGAAAAAGGCAAACACTGTGAGAAAATGTAGAAACAGAAAATGAAATTAGATTCTTACTATGAGGAGAGGGAAGCTCAAAGCACAAATTCAGAAGAGAAAAATATAGTCAATACAACCAAATCAGAAACTTCCAAGAGGAATATGAACTGGTCTCAAGTCCCAAAAAGCCTTCTTAGAAGAGCTCAAGAAGTATTTGAAAAGTTATATAACTGAGGTAGGAGAAAAAACTGGAAAACAAATGAGAGGTATGTAAGAAAACAGTCTATAGTTTGGAGAAGGACAATAATTGAATGGAGAAAATATTTTTTAAATGCAATTTGTCAAAAAAAAGTACAGCAAAGCAAACAACTACTTAAAAAGGAGAATTTGCCAAGTGTTTAAAAAGGCACAAAAACTCCCTGAAGAGAGGAACTCCATCTAAATTAAAATGGGCCAAGTGGAAAAGGAGGTACAAAATTTAATTGAAGAGAACAATAAGTTAAAAACTAGCATGGGCAAGTGAAAGCTAATGACTCTGTGAGAGGTATCATGAATCTGTAAAACAGAAACAAAAGAAGAAAAAAAAGAAGCAAACCATAAAATACTTTACTGGTAAAAGAACTGACATGGAAAATAGAACCAGGAGACAGACTTTAAAAAATTATTAATCTAACTGAAATCCATGATGAATAAAAGAACTTGAACTCTATCTTTCAGGAAATCATCAAGCAAAACTGACCTAATGTCAATCTACCTATCATTTCCTGGAAGAGATCCCACATTGAAAACTCCAAGGAATATTGTAGCCAAATACCAATATTACAAAGTCAAAGAGAAAATATTGCAAGCAGCCAGAGAGAAACTATTTAAGTATTGTAGGACACAGTCAGGATTACACAGGACCTTGCAGCTTCTACATTAAAGGATTACAGTGTGGGTCAGGGGCAGCTAGGTGGCATAGTGAATAGAGCACCAGTCCTGGAGTCAGGAGAACCTGATTTCAAATCCGGCCTCAGACACTTAACACAAAAACTAGCTATGTGACCTCGAGCAAATAACTTAACCACAATTGCTTCCAAAAAGGAAAAAAAAGCGAAGTGTGGGTTAGTGCCCTCTGTACCCCAGAGCAGGAATCCACTTTAAAAGTTAGGAAATAAGCAATCATAACGGTCAAGGAGCAAGTTGGAAAAATAAAAACATAAATGATTGAATCCTATTATAGTCAGCCAAAAGAACCAAATTCTGAGGACATCATTGACTCCATATCCACACCTTGGACTACACAAGGGGAAACAAAATGGTCTCAAGCCCAAAAGTCTTCTTCTATTCTAGAAGTGCTCAAGAAGGATTTTCCAAACCAAATTAGAGAGGTAAAACAAATTAGTCAATTCTTTTAAAATTACTATTGCCAAAATGTAAAAAAAAAAAAATCACACTGAAGACAACAAATCCTTAAAAAGTAGAATTTATGAATTGGGAAGTAAACTTCAAAATCTAACTGGAAAAAACAAATCCCTTCGAATAAAATCTGAACATATGAAAAAAGAACTTCAAAATTTAATCAAGGAAAATAATTCATTTAAAATTGGAATCAGTTACATCAAATCAATGACTCTATGAGGCATCAAGAATCATTAAACAAAACCTAAACATTGAAAAAATTAGAAGAAAGTATAAAATATCTCATTGGAAAAACAAATGACCTGGAGAACAGATCCAGGAGTGATAATCTAATAATTTTTGGTCTATTAGAAAGTCATGATGAAAAAAATAAAAGCCTGGGCAACACACTCCAAGAAATTATCCAAGAAATTTGCCCTGAGGAACTAGAAGCAGAGGGTAAAATAGCTATTGAAAGGATCTACTGGACACCTCCTGAGAGAGATCCAAAATTGAAAGCTCCAAGAAATATTGCAGGTACATTCCAGAATTATCAAGTCAAGGAGAAAACACTGTGAGAAGTCAGAAAGAAACAATACAAATATTGCAAAACCACAGTCAGTATCAAACAGGACCTAGCAGCTTCTACATTGAAATATAGGACGAATTGGAATATGATCTTTGTGAGGCAAAAGAGCTTGAACTGCAATCAAAGATCAACTATCCAGCAAAACTGAGCATAATCTTTCAGGCAAGGAGATGGTCATTTAATGAAATAAGAGACTTCCAGACCTCCCTGATGAAAAAGCCAGAACTCAATGGAAAATTTAATCTCCAAATACTAGACACAAGAGAGACATAAAAAGATAAACAAGGAAAACATACACATACTCACTCACTCATATACCTTGTGCTTCAATAAGAGCACACTGTTTACATCCTTATATGAGAAGTGGATACCTGTCAATATTGAAGATTGCATAATTGTCATGACATTTAAAAGGGATATTCATAGATAGAGGCTATCTGGGGCTATCAACCAGATAGAGGGTGTGGGTATCAATTAACTAATCTGATGATAAAAAATTCTTATTAAGGTGTGCAATGGGATTGTAATGGAAGAAAAGGAAAGGAGGAGTCAGGAAAGGGAAAATTATGGCACACGAAGAGGCAAAAACATCATATAGCAGAGGGAAAGAAGAGTGGTACATGAAGGTTTTATGAACATTACTCTCATTGGTTTTGGTTTAAGGAGGGAATAACATAATTGGTTAAGTACAATATTCTATTGTGAAGAGACATAAAACTGATAATAGAGGGAAAGAAGGGAGGAAGGAACCACTGTATGAGATTTATGCTCATCAGTTTTGGTTCAAGGAGGAAATAACATACTACATTATGCATGAAATTCTACAATGCCCTACAAGCAGTAGGAAGAGAAAGTGGCAGGGGGGAAGGAGTGGTGGTTGGAAGGGAGGGAAGAAGTAGTAATTGGAAGGCTCATTTACCAGGTAGATTTTGAACCTTCCATCCCAATACACAAATTTTACTTTTTAAGGATTTGTTTTCTTCAGTGAGATTTTTTTTTCTGTTTTGGCAATAGTAATTTTAAAAGAATTGGTCAATTTTTCTTCTACCTCTGTAATTTTGTTTTTAAAATAATTCCTGAGCTCTTCTAGAATGCCTTTTGGGCTTGAGATCAGTCCATTTTCCCTTCTGTAGTCTCAGGTGTGGATATGGAGTCAATGATGTCCTCAGAATTTGGTTCTTTTGGATCGCTATAATAAGATTCAATTGTTAATGATTTTATTTTTCCACTTGCTCCCTGACCATTGTGATTGCCTGTTTCCTGACTTTTAAAGTAGTTCCTGGCTCTGGGGTACAGAGGGCTCTGATCCACACTTCTCAAGCTTGGAGCTAGGGGCCTGGTTGTTGACTTTGGGTTCTATGACCTCTGGGTGTCTAGACTGAGGCTAAGGCAAGGAATTTTTGTGTTTCTCCTAGGTAACAGTGAGGATCACAGAGTAAGGTGTGGGAAGGGGTGGTCTGTCCACTTAAGACTTCTGCTTCTGTGTCCCTGGACTAGAGGTCAGGCAGACTCACCAGCTGGTGGCCAGGCTGTGTTGGTGTCTACACCACTCTGGTTTCTGCATATTCCCCTGATTATGGTAAGGCACACCTGGGCTTCTTGTGTTAGTGCTTACTGTCTCCACACACCACCCGCCCTGGGCTTGGGGATCTCTTCCTGGTCAGCAGAGATTGGCCTTGTTGGGATGCCTCTCACCCTTCTCTTCAGGCTCAGCACAGATTCAGTCACACTCTTCATCTGGGATTCCCAGGCCTGCCACTGTTTCCACTATTTCAGGATTTTATCCAGGGCAATATTCTCTGTCAGGGTGAAAGTTGGAGATTAGAACAGCTAGGGTTTATTCCACCATCTTGGCTCCTGGAAGTTGATATGGGTGATTTTTAAACATCTTAATTAAAGTCTTCATTAAAGAGTCTTCATTAAAATAATAAGCAGCATCTATCTAAAACCATCAGCAAGGATTATATATAATGGGGATAAGCTAGAACCATTTCCAATAAGGTCAGGGGTGAAACAAGAATGTCCGCTATTACTTATGTTATTCAATTTGGTACTTGAAATGTTACCCATAGTGATAAGAGAAGAAAAAGAAATCTAAGGAATCAGATTAGGCAAAAAAAGAGACTAAACCATCATTCTTTGCAGATGTTATGATTATATACTCAGAGAATCCTAGAGAATCAAATTTAAAACTATTTGAGATAATAAATAAATTTAGCCAAGTTTCAGGATATAAAATAAACCCATAGAAATCTTCAGCATTCCTATATACTCCTAACATAATCCAACAAGAAATAGAAAGCAAAATTCCATTTAAAAATATTGCAGACATTATAAAATATTTGGGAACCTACCTGCCAAAACAAACACAGGACCTATATGAGCACAAATACAAAACAGTATTCACACAAATAAATCAGATCTAAATGATTGGAAAAACATCAGTTGTTTTTGGAAAGGACAAGCTAATATAATAAAAATGACAATTTTACCTGAATTAAGTTACATATTTAGTGCCACACCAATCAATGTACCATTTTTTAGATAGAGCTAGAAAAAATAGTAACAAAATTCATCTGAATGAGCAAAAGGTTCAGAATATCAAGGCAATTAATGAAAAGAAATGATAGGGTAGGTGGCCTACCCATACCAGATTTTAATCTGTATTATAAAACAGCAATCATCAAAACTACTTGCTACTGGTTGAGGAATAGATTAGTGGATCAGTGGAGTAGATTAGGTACACAATGCACAATAGCAGTCAATGACTATAGTAATCTACTGTTTGATAAACCCAAAGATGCCAGCTTTGGGGATAAAAACTCACTGACACAAACTGCTAGGAAAACTGGGACATAGTTTGGCAGAAATTGGGCATAGACTAATATTTTACACAATATACCAAAATAAAGTATTTTTAGGTATGCACCCATTTAGGTGCACAATCTAGATATAAAGGCTGATACTGTAAGTAATCTGGGAGAGCAAGGAGTAGTTCACCTGTCAGATTCACGGAGAAGGAAAGATTAGAGAGCATTATGAAATGCAAAATGGATAATTTTGATTACATTATATTGAAAAGATTTTGTACAAATTAAGGTAATGTAAACATGATTAGGAGGGAAGTGGATAATAATGAAAGAATTTTTCCAAATACTATCTCTGATAAATGCTTCATTTCTAAAATATATGGAGAACTGAATCAAACCTGGGAAGTTTGAAGCACACACTTTTGACAAGGTTCAGGTTAAAGTAGAGAATAGAATAAGTGGGTGTAATGATAGGACGGAGTGAAATTTAGTTAGGCTTTCACAATATATCCACTATGGAACTATTTTGCATAGCTACACATCTACAACCTATATTGAATTGTTTACCTTCCGACAGTAATTGTGGGTGAAGAGGGAGGAAGTGAAAGAATCTGGAATTCAAAGTTTTAAAATCAAATGTTTAAAAATATATATTATTATTTTTTTCTTCATGCAACTAGGAGATAAGGCATACAGGCACTGGGGTATAGAGATCCATCTTGCCGTATTAGAAAGTTGGACAGGGATAGTGGAGGATATAAGAAGAGAACTGATTTGGCTTTGGGGTATACTGTGGGACCACTGTTTTGTTGTGGTGGGTAGGGGAAAGATGGGGAGAAAATTTGTAATTCAAAATCTTGTGGAAATGAATGATGTAAACTAAAAATAAACATGAAATTTAAAATAAAAATAATTGCAAACCCCAAAAAAATAAAGTGCAGGTCTTATAATGTAAAAAAAAAAAGTGACCATTCATGCTTGAGAGTACATGTGAACATTCTGTGTTGGCCTGTTGGTTATGTAGATGAAAGTGCCCGAATCCCAAACTGGCTGGCTAGTAATTCAGACTGAATGTTGCAACCAGTCCACCAGTGAAGTACTTGGAACAAAAGTTGTGGGATATAAGTGTAGCATCATATTTTAAACATGAAGGTTATATAGCAACTAGGTTACCTGGGAAGCCAACCCCGTTGTTTCCCTCAGAGATTTAGAAGGTGTAGAGAAGATTAGGTCCCTGAGGATTTAGGGGAATGTGTGTATATATGCATATGTGTGTACACACACATATGTGTATATGTGTCTATAAGCATTACTTCATACACATATACATACATATATGCTATATTGTGTTTTATATATATATATATACACACACACACAGATATTTACATTATTGAAACAAATTTCCTCTTATAAAAGGTAATCTGATGCAAAATTTTTAAGTGGTTCTAGTCAGTGGTCCCTAGAATGGGCCCTAAAAATGAAGGAATATCTTCAGTGGGCGTTCAAGATAATTGCAGACTGGACAAACCCCTCAGGGGACTGGAGAACACTCCAGGGGGAGTAAAATGTAACAGGTCTGGAGTGAAAAAGTGGGACCAGAGAAACCATGCTATAGGTAAAAATGAAGTAAAATATGATCAGTTCTATTTAGCAGTTTCAAAAACTGTTTTCTCTTCTGATGTGTTATTCAATTTTCTGCCAATGGGTAACAATGCGATCATAAGCTGCACATTACTTATTTCTTAACTTTTGTTAATGTGTACTATGTCTTCTAACATTTCTTTGTTGTTGCTATTGTCGTTATTCAGAAAATAAATCTGATGCATACCTCATTTGTACCTTGAGTTCTTTTCTACTTTCCATTTTAAGGAAATCCTAGATATGATCATAACATGAGCTATAAGTCAATCTTCCCTAGGTTGTAGGGTAGACGTTTAATGGGTTACAGGTAGGGAGAAAAAAGAACTCTAAGGTTACTTTCAGTATAGGAAAAACAACTCAGTACTGAATCACATGTATGAGTCCAGAATAAATGGACGCCTTAGTGAAGAAGGAAATGTAGACAGCAAACCAATTTTTCTTGGCGGTGATGATCAGTTTTAGAAAGCGAAAATGAATGTGAAGAAATGGACAAGGAATCTTGATGGAAACTTAGAGGACATAATGACAAGCTGCTATGACATTTAAGGATGGAATTTCATTTATTTAAATGTAAGTTTTTTTCAAAACAAGTTTAATTGGTTGTATTGGAATGTTGTTTAGAGTCAAACATTCAAAAATTGTAAAAATTTAAAAAACAAGGGATATAAAAAGGAACCACTAAAATATTGTTCAATTGTAAACAGGGGCCAGAAGTTGGGGACAAAGTAGAGATATAAATGAAAACAAATAATTAACTTGGTAATCCTTGCTGGAAGAAAAAAAAAAAGAATTTGTAATATTGAGTTAAATTGACCAAAAACTTTAATTCAGAAATATTTATCATTTTAAAAAATCATGGGCCCTTTTCTCATAATACTATTGTAATCACATAACAGTACATAAGCTTATTTTGAATTATAGTTAATAAAATATATGTTAAAAAGAAGAAACTTCACAGACCCTTGATTAAGCATTCTTATTTTAATTAGATAACAGATTTAGAGTTAGATGGGACATTTGGCGTTATCTAGTTCAATACATTAATTTCCAGGCAAAGGAGCAGAGATACTAAAATGTAAAGGGACTTTATATCTTAAGATCTTGAAGGGGACTTAGATTTTACCAAATCCAACTCCTTCATTATACACATAAGGAAATTATGGCCCAGAGGGATTAAATTATTTGCCCCAAATCATAATTTACAGGTTACAACCTGACAGAGCAGGGATTCAAACCTAGCTCAGAAAGAGAAAAAAAAATGAAATATTTACAACACAGGCATATTAATGAAGAAGCTGAGTAAATATATGGCTAAGTAAAGATATACAATTCTTATGACAATATAAAATCAAACATAATCTAATGCAACTATTTTTATACCTAGAGGTAAAGGATTATGTAAAATATTTATAGAAATATGAAAAGACCTAGTGGATTATCAAGTAATTGCATAGGAGTATAAGTCTATAGTCGGTTCATTTAAAAGAAACAAAACAAAAACTTAATCAGCGCTTTAGTCTCTGCCTAAAATTATTTATTTCACAGACTTCCACAGGGTGGCAGTAATGAGTCATGAAACTGCATTGAAAGTGTCAATACTCACAAATACATTTGTGCTAAAATAAGATACACAACTGAATAAATAAAAAAAAAAAAAAGGTTGAGTAGTTGAATGACTTCACTAAAATTTTTTCCTTGACTTAGCCTTTAAGGTATTGACTTCAGGTATTAGATGGATGTGTATTTACTCAGATTCCATAGAAAGAACAAGGATACTTTACTCACATGATCATAAAGGAGTACACTAATGTGGTAATAAAATGATGGGGGGGGGCGTTGCTTGATTACTTTCTGAAAGTATGAGAAGTGCTGTAAGTAAACAAAAAGGCTTATTTCTGAATTAGTCAGGATACCCATTTACATATTTCTGTGTGGAGGTTGGGGGAGGGTAGGATATTCGTTATAACTCCTCTGAGACCATGAAGAACTCACAAATTTCTTTTTTCCCTGGTGCTGACATAATCAACAATCAGCATAGTCTTATTTTAGTGAAACAATATTTGTGCATGGCATCAAGATCAAAATTCAGTCCACTGCAGAGAGCAATGGGAGGGGGGCGGTTAGGTGGTACAGTGAGTAAAGTGCCAGCCCCAGAGTCAGGAGGACCCGAGTTTGGTTCCGGTCTCAGACACTTAACACCCACACCCACACCCCGCCACATACACACACACAAAATAGCCATATAACCTTGAGCAAGTTACTTAACCCCAATTGCCCTCCAAAAGGCTAAAAAAAAAAAAAGCAATGGGAGAATACAAGAGACTGACTTGAAGCAACAGACTATTCATTGGAACATTAAACACTGAAGCTTAAATAGTTATACTTTGACCAAATAATTAGAAGACAGAAATCATTAGAAAAAAAAAACAAGCTGATATTAGGAAAGATTACAGGCAAAAGGTGAATGCAATGTCAGGACATGAGATGGATAGAAAGTGTCATGAAACAATGAACATGAAATTAGACAAACTTTGGGAGTAAGTGGAGGATAGAGGGGTCTGGCATGGGATCATGAAGAGCTGGGCATGATTGAGCTATAACAGTGTTGCTTACCACTTTGCTCATGAGAAGTTCTGGTCTTTACCATCTCTTGGAAAGTTCTGTGCTCCAACCACCTTAAACTCTTCCATTTCATATCCCTGCCACCCTCAAAATTCAATGTTAAACTGATTCCCCATCACCAGTACTCCACTTGATTCCAACTGCTCTTTTATATGATGTTTGACTTGTTCAAAGTTACTTATATTTACATTGATCACAGTCCATGAGATTTTAGAGCTTGAAGGAAGTTTAAGATCATCTCAACTCATTCCCAACCTCTACGTTTCTACCACTATCCTCTTAGTCACCCAGTCAAGAAAGCTTAGAGTTATTCTTTTACTCTCTACCCACCAGCAACTTTTCATCTCATTGGTTGCCATATCCTATTGATTATACTTAAACAGAATCTTTCAATTATGTCTCTTTTCTCTAAAACTATAACCATTTCTATTTGGAGTCTATCTCCCACCACAACTGTTGTATAGTTTTCTGGTCCCACTGTTCCCCATTTCCTTTCTTCAGTCAGCCTTGAAAATAGCTGAAAAAATGACCATAATACTACTCTGACATTGTCGTTCTCTCTTCATTTACCCCGATGACTTCCTGACTCAAATGAGTTAACTTAATATTATCAAGCTACATCCTCTTTTTCTAGTCTTGCTTCATGTTATGCCCATTTATCTCACACTATATTCTTGCTAAGCTGTTTGAGTTAACTCCTTCATGGTGTACTCTCCTACCTCTGTGCATTAATACATTCTGATTCTTATGACTGGCATATATAAATTCCTTATTTCTACCTGTTAAAAGCTTTCTCTTCCCATAAGGCTCAGTTTAGAAACCAGCATCCTCATAAAGTCATTTGATGGCTCCAGTCAAAAGTCTTATTAAACTCAACTTTGTATTATAACTATTTGTTTATGTCACATCCCTCTACAACTACATTTGAAAATTCCTTAGTGACAAGGACTATGTAATTTTAATCTTTGTGACCTCATTATTTATTACAGTGCCTTTAACATAGTAGGCAGTCAATAAATAGTCATTGAATGAAATGCAATTAACAGAAGTCATCTTAAATATGCATGTGTGGAATTGCACAATGCATCCTCCTTTAAAAAAATCAATGTATAGGATGGTATTCTATACATTGAGTAATTTGCTTTCTCATGTGTAACAGCTGATTCTTGAGGGTATAAAACAAAAACTGATTGCATTATTGTCACATGCTCACTTCCTACATGCAATTTTGACATTTTCAAATAAAATAATTTGAAATGTATACAACACAATTACTGTGGCAAAATTATGACTGAACATTGTGATATGTTGTAACAGCAATCACCCTACATACACTGGATGATCTGCTAGCACAAGTTCTTCGATCTGTTTTCTAAGAAATACTGCTCATAAAGGGGTTAACAATCTCACTCTTAATTACATCACTATTTTGGGGGAAAGGTCATTACCCTGAACTTGGAGAAAATATAAGCAGAGAAATTATCATAAAGACCAAGAGACAGGACTCTTCTGAATCAAAGCAATATTGCTTTACACTTTACATACACCACTGGATCAAGAGAGCCTTTGCATTCAAGTGTTAGGGAGGTGAGTTTTGAGCAGGAAATCAAACAGTCCTTTTAATAAGCTTTTAATAAGCAAATCCTCAAAGCAAAATACCAGCTCAGAATATATATACACTTCTCAGAGCCAGAAGGCATCCCAATTCTCAGTGACTTAGTGCCTAATTAAGTTAGTGCCAAAAGGTATGAAAATCTTCCTGCAAGCAAGCTTCTCCTACAGCAGCTTCTCTTTAAGCAAGTTCATCCCCCAATGGGCTCTATATAATTCAGGATGTATCACAGCTGGACACATAGGCCTATTAATGGACAGAGAAGATCTCGTATCTAATTAATCTTACATTTGGCCCCAAGACCTTACATGCCTATTACATAGGTCAGTACAATTTTAGAGGCAACTTGTTTCTGAATAGGCATTGATAAGTACAACATAATTCCCACAAAATAAATATATCACATTTGCAAAACACATAGCAACATAACAATTCATTACAAGAGTGGCCACAGGGCCTTAAAGAAATACAAAGATATATAACATAACATTCTCCACACTCTATACATTCTTTGGAGGTCAGAATCTCTGGGAAGTGGGAAACCAGATCCTCCTCCCTAAATCCCAAACAAAAATGTAGAAGCAAAAGTCTTTTTTAGGGGTGTCCTTCGTCTCCTGCTGCCATTGCAAGCTACCTCTTGGCACTCCCAGATTCAGGCATGCTCTAAGGAGCCAAGTCCTAGTCTCAACACTGCTCCACCCCCCACTTTCAAGACCCGAGGGGAGGCTGGGCAACAAAGCAAACAGGGTTGGTTCAAGGCAATTACCCGCACCCACCACAGGCAACTGCACACCCCCAGTCCCAAATCATCTCGGGGGATGCAGCAGAAAAACACACTCAGGGCCACTACCTTGCCACAAAGGTTTTATCTTTACCTGGGGCTGAGATCTGAGCTCCAGGGTTCTCCCTCTTGCAGGGGTCAACTGTTCTGGCTTTTGCTTGGGTCTGTGCCCAGGCACCTCCGTGCTACTGTTCCATGTCTCACCTCACTGGGGTTGGCTCACAAGCAGCCCTCTGCTCCTGCTCTCACCTCTCCAAGGTCCACAGGAAGGAAGCTCTCCACTCCTGTTCCAGGGTTCCATTCCAAGTTCTCACTTCTCCTGTCTGGGCTCTGAATACAGTACGCTGTCAGGGCCTTCACCCCTCCAGCACAATCTGGAGTCAGACTACTCCTGCCTCTGGCCATCCCTACCTCCTACAAATTTGTTCTACTCTCACAGCTGCTGCTCCAACATCTCTCCTCTGGAGTGTTAGTGGGGTGGGAGAGGGAAGGAGAGGTTATGTCCCAGGGGCTCTGCTGTGGACCTCTGGGAAACCACTCCTATCACTGCTACTTTCCTGTTCCTCCTCAGGCTGCTGCTGTTCCTGGGTCTTCACAGAATCATAGGCACCACAAATGGGACACAATCAACAATTATCCCAGTCCCCATACTTTCCTTTTTGTTTATGCAGATCCTGCCTGAGTATGCTATATGTAACAGCAAGCACCCTAGCAACCCAGGATGTCCTGTTAGCACAGGTTCTTTGCTTTAAAAGGAAAGACTACTCAAAAAGAAGCTAACAATCTTACTTTTAAATACATTCATTAGTTCAGGGGAAAGGTCAGTGTCCTGAACATTGAATAAATAGAAGCAGAGAAAGTAGCACAAAGACCAACAGACAGTGCTCCAACTATCTGAAAATAGCAATATTGCTATAAACTTTACATATATCACTGGATCAAGGGAGCACAGACATCTAAGTTGTCAGGGGCTCTGAACATAATGGCTACTCAGAATCTTGACCAGAAAATCATTGACCAGATAATATCTCCTCATGAGCAAACCCCCAAAACCAAAGGCCAGCCTCCCAGAAGAGATAACAGACTCAACATATGATTGGCTTAGTACGAAGGAGGAAAATCCTCATGCCCCAGCACTTAAATGGAAGCTCCCTATAGCCCAGAGCCTGATTAGCTCTGGGCCAGGGCTCTTTGCACCTATTAATGGGCAGGGAAGATCTTCAAATTCCCTTAACATTACATATTTTCACTGAGAAATTGCTTCAGCCTATTCAGGGGTGAGAAACCTATGATCTTGAGGCCACTTGTGCCACACTAGGTCCTCATGTATGACCCTATGAGTGAATCTAAACTTCACAGAACAAATATCAGTAATCTCAATATGTTCTGTGAAGCTTGAATTCAGTCAAAGGACTGCACTTGAGTACCTAGAAGGTCACATCTGACCTTGACGCCACAGGTTCTACACCCTTGGAATATACTATTTCTCTAATAATCCAAGAACACAACGAATATGTCTGATACAGATTTAAAATATAATATAGATATGAAACTACCCAGGGTAGAAGCAAATGGGAAGAAAAAGAAGAAGAAATTCTAGAAAAGAAACTTTAGCAACAATGGGGTAAAGAATTGATTTCAATAGAATACAGTAGATGGAAACAACAGAAAATGAGTGGAGAAAAAAGAGTATAATTTATATTTCTGAGCTCTAGGACTGACAAGGCAAGGACATTTTTTTTAAATCACATATATCTAGTACTTTGTGAATCTTTTTTATAGTGCCTTTCTTTTTTCACAAAGTCTTTACAATAACTTACATATTCTTCAGAAATAGAAGCATATTAAATGAGTCAAATAATAGATTGCTTTAGAGAGGACATTTCAGTAAATAAACTATTATGTCCGTTTCCAAATCTGAATTTGCTCTTTTTTATGAATATTGTATCAATGGGGACAAAGAAAACTTGCTGTCTCATCTCTGAGTATAAGTGTAAAGGGAGAAGGTGTAATCCTAGGAAACTCTAGGAGTTTTACTTCATTTTTGCATTAATTACATAATGCAATATCCATGAATCAGAATGAAAAGGAACAGTAATTCTTTATTACTAGAGTAGGGTGAATTGGCAAGGAAAACAACCAGAATTCTGGGACTGTCTTAATCTGCAACTCAATATTATCAGCTTTCTATGTTTTTTTTCATGGATACTAACCATTGGCCTGATGCCACTTAGAAATAACTATTTCTTTCAAAAGTAATAGTGATCATCAATTAATAATGGATTAATTTCAAATGCTCTTCCTTATACTTAAGGTTTTTCCTAGTTCCTTCACTTGCTACTTCCTTCCCATACAAAGTCAAATTGTGTCCAATTTATATGTATCATAATACATACATACATACACATACTCACACATGTGTACATGTATATGTGCATATACATATGCATGTATATATACACATATACATATATATCTACATCTATATAGAGAGATATACCTATATCTGTATGTACCGGTGATGTTTTGTTTTGTTTTTATGAATACTTTCTCCCTTCCCTTTCCCCAGTGAAAATGTGAACTACTTGAGAGCAAAAACTATTATATTCTTGTTCTTGTATCCACAGGGCTTAGTAGAGTGCTTGCCACATAGTAAAGATCTTATAAATGCTTGTAGATTGATTGATTGTCTAATATGTACAGAACACTGTAATATTGATTGACACACAAAGTTTAGTTAAAATACTGTTTTATATACTATTAATGCCAAGAAGGATGTTAAACTAACTTAGTGGGAGTGAGAAGGTAAAGCTGACCTCTAATGTGTTAAGAAATAAAAGATTACTTTTCCCATTAGAATAAAAATGTTGAAAATTATCTCTAATTCTTTGAGAAATTGAGGCTTTCTTAATTTATCTGTTGTCTATCAATTAATTTACCTTTGAATATTTATGAAGTATCCTCTATGTGCCAGGTACTGGGGATACAAATGTAAAAAATGAGACAAGTCCTGCTCACAAGGAACTTATATTATATCAGGAAGGTTAACAGGTACATACCATTAGGGATGGGGACTGGGGGGCCTTTTTTAGCAGTATATGAAACTATTGGTTGATGTAACTCCTTCTCTCTGTTAAACATAGGCTGGTACCTTTCCTGTAGCTTATAGTATTAGAAAATTGTCTAAGGTTCTGAGGGTTTAAGTGACTTCATTAAAGTCGTACAGCCAATGATAAATATAACCAAAATGTAATTTTTGAGGAAAATGCCCTAATAATTGAGTTGGGTTTTAAAATATACAAAGCACTATAAGAAGTTGGGTAAGGAGGCACTAGATTCCAGGAATGGAGACAGGCAATAGAAAGACACAGAAGTGAGAGATGGATTATTTTTGAAGAACAGTTAAAGATCAATCTGACTACACAAGAAATTAAAAAAAATAAGGTAAATGTATATTATATTTGGAAAGATAATTTAAGGCCAGGTTCTAAAAGGCCTTAAAGCCAAGTTACAGCTATGTATAAGCTAGATCAGAGTGGGAACAGACTTTGAGACAGAGAGATGACTTAGGAGACTATAGCAATAGTTCTGATCAGAAATGCTGAGGACCTGAACTAATTTGGTAGTTCTGTGAGTTTTAAAGATAGGAAAATAGATGTTAGAGATATTGTAGAGGAGGTAATGACAAGAATCAAAAGCAAATAATTATATATGTAGAGTTATTGAAAGAGTCAAGAAAAAGGTCAAGGTTGTGAGCCTGGGACCCTGAAATGATGGTGGTATACTCAACAGAAATAGGGAAGTTCAGCATCAGGATCCTTTGGGTGTGTAGGGTATGCCAATGATGAGTTCTGTTTCACATATGTGGACTTTGAAACATCTACAGGACATCTGTTTTTGCATATCCAATAAATAGTAGGAGATAATGACTGGACCTCAGAAAAGAGACTATGGAGTTATCTGAATCTGGATCATAGTTAAACTCATGTAATGTTTTTGTTTTCTTCTAACAGACTATTTATCCTTAATTACTCTTAAAGTCCTTCAGTGTACTATCTCTAATGCACAATTTTGATCATATCCCCACCACTTATCTCTAGTTTCTCTGCTTTTTAATACAAAGCTTTAGTTGCTAATTCTCAGCCTAATATGACTGATGAGATGCTTCTTCACTTCGGATAGCAGCCTTTCCGTGTTCCACAGCTCAAGAAGCTTTGATTTACAAAATCATAGAGATTTAAAGACATCTTATGACAGGTTCAGTCCCCATTCTTGATTCCTAGAAGAAATCAGAGGAAATATTATAATATTCCAAGTTAAAAATAAATCTCCAAGTTTATTTTTACATAAAGGGAGTCACCTATATCTTATTTGCAGCAAGAAAAGACCCCTTGGACATGAGATATTTCCCTTTCCCTGACATTTTAATCATAAGGTTCTCCTTTAAGGAACTTTGTATTTTGTTACTTAGGAGGCAATTTATTCTCAGTACAGAAGGTAAACCAGGTAAATTCTTCATACCTGTTAAAAAGCAGAAATAAAGGGCCTTGAAGAATTTGGAAATGACATGGGTAACTTGGAGAAAGGAGAAGGGAAAAAATGTAGGAGCAAGAATAACCATCTGATTTGGGAGGTAAATATTCAAAGGGAATAGCAATGAATAAAAGGACTAACTTAAGGATTCTGACAGTTGTCTTTGTTAACTTTACAACTTCGTTAAAAGTGAAAACTGTTTCAGATTTCTTTAAGAGGGATCTCAAGTAGATCTGGAAAGAAGCCTTAGTTTGTATCTCATCTCTTCTATTCACTCGCTTTATGGGTCAGGTCAGAAATTCCTACCTGTGTGCAAAAGTAAAAGACTTGGGGCAAACAACGGAATAACTTTGAGACGCAGTTTCTTCATCTGTAAAATGAGAGAGTTCGACCAGATAGACTCTGATTCTGTGATCTAACCCATTCATACATCACCTTTGACGTATTTCATGGAACATAAGTTGCCTGATACTGTTTAAGTCTCTTGTTTTGCAGTTGTAAAAAATTGTGGAGAGGATGAGATGAGATAACATGTGCAAAAGTGCTTGACACACTTTGCACGAGACAAATCTAAGCAATTACTCATACTCATTACTATTATTACAACTTGATTTCAAAGACAACTTTTGATGCACAGAGGGGGAAAATGCCATGGAATAGTTATACTGAGGTCACCTGTTGAATCATCCAACACTCATTCACGGGACTGCTTTGCAAAGCTAGAGAATTTGGAAACCTCTATCTCTACTGTGATTTGGGTGCAGTTTAATATTCTTTTTTATTTTTTTCAATTGCTTTATTAACTTCTGATGTACATTATTCATTTCCGCCAGATTTTGAATTACAAATTTTCTCCCCGTTTTTCCCCAACCCACCGCCCCAAAATAGCAGTCCCACAGGATATCCCCTCCTCCAGTCTGCTCTCTCCCATATTTTCTCCCATACCCTTTTTGACTTTTCCAGTGGATCTCTATGCATCAGTGCCTGTGTATCTTATTTCCAAATTACGTGTAAAATAGTATTAATAATATATATTTGAATATTTTATTTTAAAACTTTGAATTCCAGATTCATTCCCTTCCTTCCTTGTCACCCACCCTTACTGGGAAGATAAGCAGTTCAGTATAGGTTGTACATGTGTGGCTAATGCAAAACAATAACATAGTAGATATATTGTAAAAGACTGACTATATTTCCCTCCCTCCTATCCCACCTCCCACTTGTTCTGTTCTCTACTTTGATCCTGTCCCTTTTCAAAAGTGGGTGCTTCCAACTTCCCTCACCCCCCTGCCTGCCTTCCCTTCCATCATCCCCCTTCTCATTCCCTTCCCCCTCTACTCTCCTGGAGGGTGAGATACCCTATTTAGTGTGTATTTCATTCCCTCCTCAAGCCAAATAGAATGGGGATAAGGTTGACCCATTCCCTTTTGCCTTCCTATTCTTCCCCACAATTGTAACCATTTTCCCTTGCCTCTTCTATATGAGATAGTTTACCCCAATCTATCTCTCCCCATATCCTCTCATTATATTCCTCTCACCTCTTAATTTCATCTTTTAAGTATCATCCCTTCCTGTTAAATTGGTCCTGTGCCCTCTATCTATGTATACCTGTAAACATATACACACATTGACATATGTATTCATATGCCCACATACCTTCATATATATTCCCTTCAACTACTGAGAAAAGTTCATAAGTTACAATTATTGATTTTCCATGTAGGAATGTGAATAGTTCAACTTTGAAAAGTTCCTTATGATTTCTTTTCCCTGTTTACCTTCTCATGCTTCTCTTGCTTCTTGTATATGAATGTCAAATTATCGACTCAGCTCTGGTTTTTTCATCAAGAATGCTTGAACGTCCTCTATTCCACTGAATGACCATATATTACCCTGAGACATGATACTCAGTTTTGCTGGGTAGGTGACTCTTGGTTTTAATCCCAGCTCCTTTGACCTCTGGAATGTCATATTCCAAGCCCTTCAATCCCTCAGTGTAGAAGCTGCCAGATCCTGGGTTATCCTGATTATGTTTCCACAATATTCAAGTTGTTTCTTCCCGACAGCCTGTAATATTCTCTCCTTGATCTTGGAATTCCAGAAACTGGATATAATATTCCTAGGAGTTTTCTTTTTGGGACCTTTTTCAGGAGGTGATTGGTGGATGCTTTCAACCTCTATTTTGCCATCTGGTTCTAAAACATCAGGGCAGTTTTCTTTGAGAACTTCCTGGAGGATGATTTCTAGGTTCTTAATTTGGTCATGGCTTTCATGTAGTCCGATAATTTTTAAATTATCTCTCCTGGATCTATTTTCCAGGTCAGTAGTTTTTCCCATGAGATACTTCACATTGCCTTCTATTCTTTCATTTGTTTGGATCTGTTTAATAGCATCTTGATTTCTCATAAAGTCATTAGCTTCCATTTGCTCCAATCTAAATCTGAAGCAATGATTCTCCTCAGTGAGCTTTTGAGATTCTTTTTCATTTGGCAAATTCAGCTTTTTAAGGCATTCTTCTCCTCATTGCCTTTTTGAGCCTCTTTTGCCATTTGAGTCAGTCAGTTTTTAAGGTATTATTTTCCTCAGTCAGGCTGTTGACTCTCTTTTCATAATTTTCTTGCATTGTTCTCATTTCTCTTCCCATTTTTTCCTCCACTTCTCTTATCTACTTCTTAAGGTCCTCTATGGTCTATAACCAGCTTGTATTTTCCTTTGAAGCTTTTGGTGAAAGGGTTCTGACTTCACTATTTTCCTCCTTCTCCATGCTTTGCTCCTTTTTGTCCCCCAAATAGGTGTCTAATGTTGGAATCTTCTGTCTGCTTAGTTTCTTTTGCCTGGTCATGTTGCCCCTCACTCACTTGACCCCTGGGCTTTTTGCCGTAGTAGGACTTTGCCACCAGACAGGAGAGCTTTGGTCTCAAACGCTGGGGTTTTCTCAGCTTCTGGAGGTATTAGATGGGTGCCCTCTCTGAGGTTTCCACAAGCTCTGGCAAGCTGGACACATGCTCCAGGACCTCCACCCTAGACTGCAATCCAGATCCAAGAAGGTTAAAGCAAGAGCAATTACCCCTCAGACTGATGCTTGGTCCCCCTACACTCTGCAGATCAGGAGCTGAAGCTGCCACCTGGCGCTGGCTGGCTGTGCTGGCTTGTCAGTGGCTTCTCACCCTGGTGTAAAAGCCATTCACTCCCAGTTACTGGGTTCCAAAGTCCAGACTGCCCTGACCTCTCACTTTGTCCGTGTTGATTTATCAACACATCTATGTGTTGATAAATGTGGAAACGGCCACAGCTGCTGCTGATCTGGAGTCCCTCTGCCTGGAGGCTGGTCATGCCTACCCTGGGGCTAAAGACGGGGCACAGGTTTTGGCTTGGCTCCAGGAGCTCTGTGCTTGCCAATTCCTGCCAGCCTGCTGGGCTGTCCTTAGGGTGAGGTTAGCTTTGCTGTGTCATTTTGTTGGTTTTGCAGCTCCAAAATATATTTAGAGTCCCCTTTTTACATGGATTGGCGAAGGTGGAAGCCAGAGCCAAGGGGAGGTCGTGCTTCTTCTACTCCACCATCTTGGCTCTACCCCCCGTCTGTTCTTTTTTTTTTTTTTAATTAATAAAAGTGATCACTGTTAGTTACCTAGTGAACTGAGGAGTTCCTCATTTTAATAAAGCAAGTCACTGAGTCACTTTGAACAAGTAAAAAGCTTACTTTAGAGCCTCTTTCTGACTCATTATGATATCAAGTTGTATTGTTGTTGCATGAATCAATGAAGAATAGTCTGATAATGGAAACACTTATTGGTGGCATTTGCAAAAATGTTAAATTTTGTTGCATCAATGGGACTAGCTCTAATCCTCTTTCATTATGGCTATTTTTATACACAGAAATATGAATCATTTAAGAAAAATCCATTTTCTCTCTACATTTAAATTTTACTGCAACTGAAGGGCCTGGGATCTATTAATGAAGATGACAATCAAAGTGAACTGTGATTTTATAAAAGTGCAAAGTGGTTAGAACAAACACCCACCATCTTCCAAGGCCCACTGCTGTGATACATACTACTGCCTGAAAAGAAGCAAATTAAACAGGATGCAATATCCTAGTACAACAAAACCTAAATCTTTCAGAAAAGAAAAATAAAGATAGACATTAAAGGTGTGCTCATCATGCAATAGAAACTGAGAGCACAGGTTGCCTCTACCCTTTCACATGATGTCTGTAATTATCACCTAAAATGAAAATATTAGGGCTGGCTTTTGTTCCTTGGTACTCACTGTTCCTGGGTGTTATATAAGCTTCTTGCAAGCATACACACACGTAGCACATTAAAAAAAAATCTCAATTAGTATTGTCATTTCCTCACTGATGCATTGCTGGGAAACAAGGATCAAGTAAACAGTATGGGTGCTATTAGTCATAGTTCTAATTTCTATCAACAGTTTCTTTCCCTCACAGTCTGAATAACACTTGACACTTCAGGGTTCTTCAACGCATTAAGTCACTTTTTACCCTGGCCAGGCAAAGTGCTGATTCAGGATACACTGCCCCAATAACCAGTATTAATATGTTTGCAACAGCAGTATCCAATTGCTAATGTGTTTTATCAAGCAAAACCTGCTATGATGATGAGTAAAAGTTGTTAAGGGAGACCTCAGAAGAGAAGCACACCAGAGATTTTGCCCCAACATCTGTGTTTAATAGCCAATCTTACTGAAGAGACTGTGATTTGACAGGAGAGTACAAGGGGACATAGCAGACATATATCTTCTCAGGTGGAAAGAGGGGATCTGGAGCTTTGAGAGGGATCACACCACCGGCATCAAGTATGCCCTGTATTTCTTCTCCCATAGCAACAGAGGTGCCTTAGACAGTTGTTCTGATCACATTCCACTCTCAAGTAGAAGAAAAAAGGGATAAGTTTAAGAAAAACCAGTCTCAGGATAAAGAACACAGCTGTGATATGTGAGTCCATGGGCTCAAGTAACCAGAAAGATTTACAAAATGAATCCAGTTTGGGAAGGAAAGAGTTTGATTCATTCATTATATGGGGAACATTGGCTCATCAGCTGGATAATAAAATTAGACCTTTGTAACTGATATTACATGCAATGCCTTGAAAACTGGGTGGATGTGGATCGATTAGATCATAGAATCATAGTGCTTGAGCTTGAAAAAGGACTGAGAGGTGATCAAATTCAATTCATTTTCTAGAGGAAGAAAAAGTTTTTGAGAGGTTGAGTTATTTGCTCAAGTTCATACAAGTGGTAAATGTCAAAAATAGCATTTGGAATGAGGTCCTCTGACTCCAACAACAATGTTATTTCCATTGTACTATAGCACTTTTGTAAGAGAGTTAAAGCATTACATGCAAAATAGTAAGTTGCAGATGGAAGGAGAAGTAAACATACACAATTATTAAAAAAAATAAAATGAGAATCTTCATTAAGTCATCTAACTTGGGAAGAAATAAGGAGAAGGCATTCCTTTTCAAGGAGTCCAATTTCTTTAAGTCACAGATAGGAAGCTAAAGTATTAGAAAGAAAAGTTGTTGACAGGTTTACATTGAGATAGGCAGGTAAGAAAGCTCCAAGTTTAGAAGGGTGCATTGTATCAGAGTAGATGACATAGCTGTGGAAAGAAAATGGGCTTTGCAAAGTTTAAGGCACTCTTCGAGCTTGAGTTATGATTGTTGAGAACTGGGATTTGACATCTTATGAACTCATGAAAGCTATTGAAATTATGTGTGGGACAAGTGGCTGGGAAACATAACATGTTTTAAAATTCAGTGCACAGAGCTTGACACATGGAAGAAGCCATGTCAAACTGCATCAAGAGAATTCAAAACTCTTGTTCTAATTATTAGGATTCCTTCTCATGTCCTGACCTTTACTGGGATTTGGCTCCTGAGACAGGAAGAAGTTGTGAAGAAGCTTTAAATTAATTGAATGTCCTTCAATTAAGAAGTTGCTTCAATTAAAAAAACATTTTTGTTACTATATTAAGTCTGTTGTACTGCCACCTTTCCTGATTTATGACTCTTCTTTGCCGTAGATTCTTATATTTCTATTTCTATCTGAATCTTCTTGTTTCAGCTACCCTTCAGGACCAACTCTCTTTTACATTTATTTATGTCTTCTTATTCCAAAATTCACCTTGCATCTTTGATTTTTGCCTTCCTTCCTAGTTTCCAAAATCCAGCAATATGAATGGTCCCAGTCATTTGTCCTACAAACATGAACATATCCAAATGTTAAATCCTTGGTTAAGTATCAAAGGAGGAATTATTTTTAAATTTTATTTAATTATTTTTAGTTTTCACCATCTATTTCCACAAGATTTTGAACTCCAAATTTTCGCTCCATCTTTCCCTTCCACCACCCCAAGAAGATATGCATTCCTATTACCCCTTCCCCTTCTGCCCTTCCTTCTATCAACCCACTCACCTCTCCCTTCTCCTCTTCCCCCTTACATTCAAGTAGAGCAAGATAGATTTCTATTCCCCATTGATTGTATATCTTATTTCCAAGATACAAAGAAAAACAATTTTTAAGATTTGTTTTTAAAACTTTTAGTTGCAGATTCTTTCCCTTCTTCCCTCCTCACCCACCCCAACTGGGAAGACAAGGAATTCAATATAGGTTATACATGTGTAGTTATGCAAAGCACTTCCATAATAGTCATGTGGTGAAAGACTAAGTATGTGTATTTCCATCCTATCTCTCATCCATTTATTATTTATTCTCCTATGAACCTGTCCCTTTTCAAAAATGTTTCCTTCTGACTGCCCCCTCCTCCATTCTGCCCTAACTTTTATCACATCCCTTTTCTTATCCCTTTCACCCCTACTTTCCTGTAGGGTAAGATATCCAATTGAGTGTGTATGGTATTCCCCACTTAAGCAAAATACAAAGAGAGTAAGGTTTACTCATTCCCTCTTACCTAGCCTTCTTCCTCTCCATTATAAAAACATTTTTTTGGCTCATTTATGTAAAATAATTTACCCCCATTCTATCTTTCTCTTTGTCCTTCTTCCAATATATTCCTTTCTCTCCCCTTAATTTTATATATCCCATCACATTCAACTCATTCTGTGCCCTCTATCTACATATATGTATACATATACATACAGGCAGATGCATGCAAACATGCACACATATGCACATACATACATACATTCATTTTTCCTCCCACTATCCTAAATTTGGGAAAGGTCTCATGAGTTACAAATTGGCAATCTTCTTTCTGTGTAGGAATGTAAACAGTTCAACTTTAATAACTCGCTTATAATTTCTCTTTCTTGTTTACCTTTACATACTTCTTTTGATTTGTGTACTAGAAAGTCAATTTTCTGTTCAGCTCTGCTCTTTCCATCAAGAATGCTTGAAAGTCCTCTCACTGAGATGCCCATTTTTTTCCTCTGAAGGATTATATATATGATGTTATGTATATTATATATCAATAAGTAACACATAAACATACATATATAAACACATACATACACACACATATATATCACACCGCCCTGGTGTGATAAACCATTTCTGCCTACCTTTCCAGCTGTCTTAGGCTGGAGATTTGTTTCGTTCTGTCATTTTGTGGGTTCTATGGCTCTATAAACAGTTTTTTCTGAGTAGGTCATTCTTTGTTTTAATCCTAGCTCCTCTGAACTCCAGAATATCATATTCTAAGTTCCCCAATCCCTTAATGTCAAAGATGTTAGATCTTGTGATATCCCAATTGTATTTCCACAATACTTGAATTGTTTCTTTCTGGATGCTTACAATATTTTCTCTTTGTCCTGAGAACTCTGAAATTTGGCTGCAATATTCCTAGGATTTTTCCTTGTGGGATATCTTTGAAGAGGTGATAAGTGGATTCTTTCATTTTCTATTTTATCTTCTGGTTCTAGAATATAAGGACAGTTACTCTTGTTAATTTCTTGAAAGATGTTGTCTGTGCTCTTTTTTTTATTGTAGGATAGTGATATTTTATTTTATTTTTTAATTAAATTTATGTGTATTTTTAGTTTACATCATTCATTTCCACAAGATTTTGAGTTACAAATTTTCTCCCCATCTTTCGCCTAACCACCACCCCAAAACAGTGATCCCACTTAATACCCCTGCCCCAATCTGCTCTCTCTTATATCCTCCTCCATGCCCACTCTGACATTCCAGTAGGGCAAGATGGATCTCCATGCACCAGTGCCTATAGATCTTATTTCCCATTCACATGTAAAAAATTATACACACACACACATACATACACACATATATTTAAACATTTGATTTTAAAACTTTGAATTCCAGATACTTTCCCTTCCTCTGTTGCCCACACTTACTGGGAAGATGAGCAATACAATATAGGTTGTACATGTGTAGCTATGTAAAACATTTCCATAGTGGATATATTGAGAAAGACTGATTACATTTCCCTCCATCCTATCCTGCCCCCCCCCACTTGTTTTGTTCTCTACTTTGACTTGTCCCTTTTCAAAAGTGTGTGCTTCAAACTTCCATCCCTCACAACTTGCCATCGCTTCTATCATCCCCCCTCTCATCCCATTCCCCTTACTCTCCTGTTGGGTTAGATACCCTATTGAGTGTGTATATCACCCCCTGCCTATGCACAATTCAATGAGAATAAGGTTGACATTCACTTTTGTCTTCCTGTTCTTCCCCTTGTAACAGTTTTCCCCTGCCTCTTCTATATGAGATAATATACCCCATTCTATCTCTGCCCATCTCTTCTCATTATATTTTGATCTCATTTCTCAATTTCACCTTTTAAGTATCAGCCCTTCTTATTAAATTGATCCTGTGCCCTCTATGTATACCTGTACACATATATACAGACACTCACATATGTATTTATATGCCCACATTACCTCCTATATAGGCATACATGTGTATGTATACATACACACACATATATATACATTTATATTATCTTCTACATGTATATATATACATTTATATTATCTTCAACTATTCTTACATTGAGAAAAGTTACATAAATTACAATTTTCTTTTTTCCATGTAGAAATATAAACAGTTCAACTTTGATAAATTCCTTATGATTTCTCTCCCTGTTTATCTTCTCATACTTCTCTCGCTTCTTGTATCTGAATGTCAAATTTTCTATTCCACTCTGTTTTTTTTTTTCTTCGTGAATGCTTGAAATTCCTCTAGTCCAATAAATGTCCCTATTTTCCCCTGAAACATGGTACTCAGTTTTGCTGGGTAGGTGATTCTTGGTTTTAATAGCAGCTCCTTTGACCTCTGAGATATCATATTCCAAGCCCTTTGATCCCTCAGGTTAGAAGCTGCCAGATCCTGTGTTATCCTGATTGTGTTTTGACAATATTCAAATTGTTTCTTCCTGACTGCTTGTAATATTTTCTCCTTGATGTGGGAATTCTAGAAACTGGATATAATATTCCTAGGAGTTTTCTTTTGGGGATTTTTTTCAAGAGGTGATTGGTGGATTCTTTCAACCTCTATTTTGCCCTTTGGTTCTAAAATATCAGGGAAATTTTCCTTGAGAATTCCTTGAAGGATGATTTTTAGGTTCTGTTTTGATCATGGCTTTCAGGTAGTCCAATAATTTTTAAATTATCTCTCCTGTATCTATTTTACAGGTCAGTTGTTTTTTTCCAATGATATATTTCACATTGTATTCAATTTTTTACTTGTTTGGATCTGTTTAACAGTATCTTGATTTCTCATAAGGTCACTAGCTTCCACGTGCTACAATTTAATTCTGAAGGAATGATTCTCTTCAGTGAACTTTTGAAATTCTTTTTCCGTCTGGCAACTTCAGCTTTTTAAGGCATTCTTCTCCTTATTGGCTTTTTGAGCCTCTTTTGGCATTTGCATTAGTTTATTTTTAAGGTGTTATTTTCTTCAGTCAGGGTGTTAATTATATTTTCATGATTTTCTAGCATCATTCTCATTTCTCTTCCCAATTTTTTCCTCCACTTCTCTTATTTGGTTTTCAAGATCCTTCTTAAGCTCCTCTATGGCCTATAACCAGTTCACATTTTTCTTGGCAGCTTTTGGTGCAGGAGTTCTTACATTGTTGTCTTCCTCCTGCTTTGGATCCATGCTTTGATCCTTTTTGTCCCTAAAATAGGAGTCTAAAATTGGATTGCTGAGTTTCCTTTGCTTCCTTTGCTTGCTCCTGTTTCCACTCAGTTACTTGACTTTTGAACTTTTTGCCATAGTAGAACTCTACTTTTAGAAGAAAAAAAAATCTTTGGCACAAATCATTGGGGTTTTCTCAGCTGCAAGAGCTATTAATTGTCTGCCCTCTCTGAAGCCTCCACTGTCTCTGGCTCACTAGTCACACACCCCAGGACCTCCATCCAAGTTAGAGATCCAGATCCAAGCAGGTTAAAACAAGAGCGATTACCCCTCAGACTGGTCAATTGGTCCCCCTGAAATCTGCAGGCCAGGAGCTCTGAAGCGACCACATGGCAGTGGCCGCTGTGCCTCAGCCACTTCTCCCTGGGGGTGCAGAGGCCAGACGGCCCTCTTGGACCATCTGTTCCCAAAGTTCACACTGACCTCTCACTTTGTCCTTAGCATCTATGGGTTGACAATTCTGGAAAACTCCACAAGTGCTCCTGATCCAATCTCCTGAATTACCTCCAGCTGGGGGCTGATCATGGCCACCCTGAGGCTAAAATCTTTGGCTCATGCGGGGCTGGGCTATGCTTCCAGATTGCTGCAATGTCCTTTTCCTGCTGGCCTGCTGGGCTGTCTTTGCAGAGTGTAGTTTCTCTCTGTCCTTTCAGGTAGTCTATTCATTTTTAAATTCTCTCTCCTGGGACTATTTTCCATGTCAGTCATTTTCTAGTGAGATATTTCACATCATCCTTAATTTTATTCATTCTTTTGATTTTGTTTTATAATTTCTTGATTTCTCATTAAGTCATCAGCTTCCATTTACTTCATTCTAATTTTGAAGAAATTATTTTCTTCAGTGACCTCTTTTTCCATTTGAACAATTTGGCTTTTTAAAGCATCCTTCTCCTCATTTGCTTTTTGGACCTCCTTTGCCACTTGGTTTGGTCTATTTTTTACTTGTTATTTTCTTCAGCTTTTTGGGAGGGTCTCCTTTAGCAATCTGTTGATTTGTTTTTCATTATTTTCTTGAATCACTCTCATTTCTCTTCCCAATTCTCTACTTCTCTTACATGATTGTAAAATTCCTTTTGGGGCTTTTCCACGGCCTGTGACCAATTTTTATTTCTCTTAGAGGCTTTTGATATAGGATCTTTCACTTTTTGATCATCTTCTGTTTATATGTTTTGATCTTCTTTGTTTCCAAAGTTAGATTCTATAATCTGAGTCACTTTTTTTTATGCTGTCTCCTCATTTTTTCAGCCAAATACTTGATGTTGTAACTCTTTGTTTATGTAGGACTCTCCTTCCAGTAAAGAGTGAGGGGTAAGGTGCACTGAATCAAGATTCATGGGTTTTGTACAGCTGTTTTCAGAAATACTGCTCGGGATTTGTAGATTTTCACCTTTTCCAAGATGAAATTTGCCACTGCTGTTGCTATTGCCATCTCCATTTCCCTGGGATGTCAGTCTTTGCTTCTCTTTCACAAAGGTCCCACAGTGTTTTTCAACTGACATTCTAGTTTTCTTTAGTGTTTGTAAGCTGAAAAGTCTGGAAATTGCAACAGCTGACAGTGATCCAGTCCCCTGGGACCTGTTCTAGTCCTATCTGGGCCAATGTGGCTCATGAAGGACACTGCTCTACTTCCAGCCTGGTGTGATAAACCCTTCCTGGCAAACTTCCCAGCTGTGCTGGCCTTGAGATTTGTTTCATTCTGTCATTTTGTGGGTTCTGTAGCTCTAGAATTTGTTTAGTCATTTAAAAAAATTATTTGGAGGGGTTTGCAGGAGAGATCAAGCAAGTCCCTGCTTTTACTACACCATCTTGGCATAAGAAAGAAACTTTCCAACTCAATATACATGCATATTTCCTTCTTCCAATCTGTACTTTACCTCTCTTAAGAAGAAAAAAAGAGGTGACCTGGTTTCATTTTTTTTCAGTCATCATGGCATCTTATGTCCTTCATAAAGTGTTTTTTTTTTAATTTTTATTTATCATTGTCATCTTCATCATTATTTCTATATTTTAATAAAGACAGTATAATTAAGATGCTATTGCTATCTGCATCAAAACTACTTCTAATTGGTTGCCATTACAAATAATATTAGTGAAAGCAAGAGTTTCCATGGGACTTTTAACATAGAGCTATCATTAAGCATTAGTGTCCCATAGAAGAAAACTCTAATTCAAGTGTTAGGGTTTTAATCCTACAATGAAATTGCTCATTGCATTTGCCTCTTCTTAAATGACACATATGGCACATTCTCTTCTTCTTCATACACCTCAGAATTTAATTCTGTTAGTTCCCTTTCCCATGTACCAATTTTACCCAACTCCATATAATTAGTTCAACAATTAGTCTCCAACATTTAAAATTGTAGAATGTTAGAGCTGAAAGAGATACAGATCTTCCACCATATTTCTTGCATCAATCTAGTAACCTGCTTTCTCCCTCAAAGTACAAGAATTTCTTTGTGGAAATTGTGGATTCCTCCTCCTCTCCCTGAATATCCCTTGTTGGGACTTCTTAGAACCACCTGGAAGGAACTTCACATAATACCTTGTCATTGGCTGCCAAAGTCTTTCCCTTGCTTGGCTCATTCAGGCAATGTTCATCCTTTATTCCTGATTCTCCATAATAACAACAACAATAACAATACTACTACTAATAATAAGACAAATTATTAATCATTTATTAAGTATTCATTACTTATCAGACACTATTCTAAGTGCTTGGTATACAAATACCAGCAAAAAGAAAATATTCTCTACCCTCAGGAAAGAGATTCTAATAGGAGTTGAAAAGATGGGAGGTAAGGGAAAGTCATTCATGTGGAGGCATGGTGGAAAAGTTCAGAAAATTAGATGCATAGCTGGGAGGGTAATAAAGCATTATTGGCCTGGAGCTTTTATCAAGAATGGAGGCCCCCAGAAAGAACTTACTAATGGGAGAAGGAGACCCAGAAGGAGAGAGGGGAATTCCAGGTTAAGAAGACATAGGCAGTGAGGGAAGGTCCAGGGAGAAGACAGACAACATCATGACGTGCTGATGTAATGTGAAAAGGATGGGAAAATGAAATATTTTAATACTTTAAAGATTTTAATTTCATCACTGTGAGTCTTAAGAACATAAATGCAGATCAGATAATGCACCCCCTATTTAAAGTACATAGATCTTCTTTAAGAGTTACTGTGACTTTAAAAAAAATCACCCAACTCTTTTGGTCAATCTGGTAATAAGTTTAATAACTTGTATTAATAATTAATACCTAGATTTTATATAGCATTTTAAGGTTTCCAAATGCTTGACAAAAATTATTTAATTTATCTTCATAAAAGCTTTAAAATTATGTGCTATCATCATCCATATTTTAGAGGTGAGGAAACTGAGGCAGAGATTAAATGACTTATCCACAGTCACATAGATAGAAAATGTCTGAGACTGGATTTGAATTTAGGTCTTTTTGACTCCAGGTCCAGCACTCTATCCTACTGTACCACCTAGCTTCCTCTTAAAATTTAACTAGGTCAGGCCTCTGCAACATATGAATAGCTATAAGATAATAGATTTAGAAATGGAGAGTATCTTAGAGATAATCCAACCCCTTTATCTTACCAATGAGGTAAGTGGGAACCAGGATAGATAAGTGTTTTGCACAAAATCACACCAGCAGTAACTGTAAGGAAGGTCTTGAACCTGGGTATTGTGATTCCAAATCCATTGTTCTTTCTTTTCATCCCACCAGGCTCAACATGTGTTGACAGCCTTTCTAAATTTGCAGGAACTCCCAGAGCTTGTGGGTCAGCTAGGTGGTGCAGTGGAAAAAACATCAGTAGTAGAATCAGGGATACTCTTTTGGAGTTCAAATCTGACCACAAACACTAGCTGTGTGATACTGTGGAAGTCACTTACCTCTGTTTTCCTCAGTTACCTTATCTGTAAAAGGAGCTGGAGAAGATAAAGAGAAAATGGCAAGCCATTGCAGTATCTCTGCCAGGAAATCCCCAAATGGAATCACAAAGAGTCAGACAAAATTGAAATGGCTGAACAGCAACCCAGAGGTTTCCCTCCACTTATCTTTGAGCACCCATGCTTACTACAATGCTATCACAAAGATGCTATGAAATAGAACCTTACTAGAGCACAGTGCAAATCTTTTCAAGAATAAAACTTAGTGAAATCCGTGAGATCCCATACTTTCAAAGAAGAAAATCACTTGGATTTCTTAGTTGATATATTCTAGAGATTGGTAAGAAGTCCCTTTTTATTCAAATGAATGACATTCTGTCAAGTGAATAAAAATAATGCTAAATGCTAACTCCAGTTTATTTTTCTGTTATCTACACATCACTAAGGACAAAAGTCAAGTCAACAAACATTAATTAAGTGCTTATTATGTTCCCAGCACATGCTGCAAGTAATACAAATAAAGACAAGAAACCAGGTCCAACTCTCAAAAAGAGTTTACAGTCTAGTGAAAATGATAGCATGCTCACAACTCTGTACAAAAAGATATATATATATATATGTATATATACATATATATATATGATAAATTACAGATAAAAACTGAGGGAAGGCACTGCATAAGGGGTATCAGGAAATACTTTTTGTAGACAGTGAGGTTTTAGCTGAGACTTGTAGGAAGCCAGGGAAGCCAGGAGATGGAGAGGGGGAGGGAGAGAATTCCAAGCACAAGGGAAAGTCAGTGAAAATAGAGTGGGGAAATGTGCAAGAAGGCAAGTGCCTTGGGTGGCTAGGTAACACAGTGAGTAAGAGCACCGGCCCCAGAGTTGGGATGACCTGGGATGGAATCTGGTCTCAGACACTTAGCACCCACCCAGAAACACCTGGCCATGTAACCTTCAGCAAGTTACTTAACCCTGATTGCTTTAAAATAAAAGAAGTCAAGTGTCATTGAGTCAAAGAATATGTTGAAAGAAAAAGGTATTATAAGACTAGAAAGGCAGGAAGGGATCATCTTTTGAGTGCTTTTAAAAACCAAAGATATTTTAGACTTGAAGAGTGTCTTTGTTTAAAGTCAAGGCATCTGCCCTCACACACAGTCCCACCCAATAGTAAGATACTAAATACTTCCTAATTTTTTATAAGGTTCTACCATAATGTGTGTTAATATGTTATGACTATGCAGTGATCCACTGTATTATTTCCCATTCAGTCTACAAGCAATCAGTTCCTTTGGAGTTCCTTTTCAGACTCTTAAATTGGGCCTGGAGATGTGCTGCCCAAAATTGCATCACTCCTAGTGGAGCTCTTACTGTGAAATGGGGTCTGTTTCTTACTTGATGCCTTAGAATTTGCTTTATCAGTGGTGTTGTTGTTTTATGTCTTTGTTTAAATTCAGTTCATTTCTAAGGATAAAACTGATGTCAGAGGTGTTGATAGGCCCTGGAAGATTTTCTTCTGTGAGTTCTTTTTTGATCAGTCCCTTTGCATTCTAGTTTGTCTCTTGAATGCATTACCATATCTATGTTTTGATTTAGAGTGTATTTCATATTTCCCATTTATTTATATTCATATTTTCATTCTGTTTGATATGAAATTTTATATCTCACCAAAATTTCCTGGGAAAAGGGGATCTTTAGTTTTCCATTCTCATTCTGACTGTTAGGAGCTTTGGCCTTTTCAACAAAAATGGCTTCTGTGAATCCTGGAAGTTAATGTAAGAAGATAAGCAGGTATTGCGTAATGTAACTCAGAAAGCATAGATATTATGACCTTGAAAATACCAAAAGTAATCATACGACCAACTCACAGGATATAAACAAGCCACTATAGCAGCAAGCACCCCAAGCATCCTCAGGGTTGCTGCCAACACAGGTTCTTGGATCTGCTTTGATAAAGGAAAGCAACTCAAAATGGGTTAACAAGCTTACTTTAATCAGTCAAACATATATCATTTACCTCGTTCAGGGGAAAAAGGTCAGCACCCCGAACTTCAGAGTATACAGGCAGAATTATCAAGACAGAAACAGATCAAGTAGACAGCTTTCCAAACTGTCCAACCATTACATCCATACCAAATCAACATCTGGGTTTCAACATCTGGGTTTTTCAAAGCCAGGGGGGCTCTGGACAACGGCTTCCCAGAATACAGATCAAATCACAGAACACTTCTCAAAGTGAGCCCCCAAAACAAAGCTACACATCAGGGCTTATATAGCCTTCTCCTGGCTCAGAGAATGTAACAACCTTATGGACTCACTGGACAATCAAGAAGTATCTACTGAAAAACAAGCCTCCCACCCCAGGCTCTAGGTGCACTTTAGCCTAGGGGCAGGGAAGATCTTCAAAATTTACATTCCCATTACAGCCACATGTTGTTTTATTAGTTTGTCCTATTAAAAAAAATCAGAAAATGAGTAATAGCTACATCTTATCTGGCGGACATTCAGTGAGACAGTCATGACATAAATGAAAATAAAATAAGGGAAACCTGAAAAGAAGTAATGAACAGAGAACTCAGAGAAGTAACTGTGCACTTTTTCATTCAGACATCTTTGTGGTCACTTCAAAGTAATCTGAGCGACTGGTCTTAGAAGCTTTTTTGTGACTTCACAGAAATCCATATTCCATATCTCAATGAGTTTACATGGTGCTGTAAAGCACTGATAGTTAAATATTTCCTTAATTTTTTTCAAAACCATAACAAATGCAACAATAACAATAAGTAACTAGGTGGTGCAGTGGAGAGATGGCTGGATTTATTAGGAAGACTTGAGTTTCAAATCCTGCCAGAGAAACTACATGTGCAACATTCAGCAATTTGTTTATCTCCTCTCAGTCTCAGTTACTTCACTTTTAAATTGGAGATATTAATAGTTCCTCCTTCACTTGGCTGATGTCAGGATCAAATAAGATAACATATACAGAGTGCTTTGCAAACTTTAGCACTATATGTATAAAGCTAATATGCTCACTAATATAATAGTCTCTCTATAGTGCATTAAAGTTTGCAAAGCACTTTGAATACCTGATCTCACTTTTGTTTCATGATAAAATCCTCCTAAATTTCATAATTATAACATTGATAAATAATGCACTGTTTTAAATGTCAAAACATAGGGTTCATAGAGGAATAAATGTGAACACACACATACATATCTCAATTTATCTAATTTGAGGAAAATCTTCATTATCCAAAATTTGTTTGGTTCAATTATGGATCATGCTTGGGAATTTTATTTTGCTACATCCTAAACTTCCTCCCTTTTGCCACCTCCAGCCAGAAGTTCCCTAAGCAATCTCTCCTCAGTACTTGGTAAGTACGGAAAAAATGCAAACTAACTTTAATAAAAGTAGAACAAAATATGCTTGACAGCATATATGAATTCATTATCAATCTTCTTAATGCACAAATTAGATGGTGAACTCCTCAGCTTAGGAAACATTAATCACTCTCCATTGCCTGCAGTATAATTTACAAATTCCTCAGTCTACCATCCAAGGTCCTCTAACAGACTGGTTTAAAAATTCATTTTGACCATCATGTCAAACTAATTCCTTTAGATTCTACAATTCAAGCCAAATCAGATTGCTTTCAACTTATGTGCCTTTGTGTGCTATCACCTGGAATGCCCCAAGTCACAATCTTCATATATTAAGACTCATCCCAGCCTTTAAAACTAAGTTCAAATACCACCTTACTCATGAAGCCTTACCTGCTTCAGAGATTATAGAAACTCAAAGTCTAAAAAGAAAAGATATGTACTTGGCAATACCTTTGGCAACTAGTGATCTGGCCTCCAAATGAAGATCTCTGATGATGGGTGACACACTACTTCTGAAAAAAAGCCATTTGAACATTTTAGAAACACTAGTTATTAACAAAGTTTTCTTTATATTGAAAAATTATCTGCCAACTAGCAATTTCACAAAATTATAAAGTAGCATCTTTGAAGTGGAAGGACTGTCTAAGGTCATCTACTTCAAACCATACTTAATATTAGGAAGGAAATTCTAGAAAGATAGAGGAGGGGGAGGTGTCATGGGGGTTGGTTATCTGGTTGTTGTCCTTCATTCTCTGAGCACAAAAATGGCATCAGTACATTAAAGTCAAGTTACAGTGTGTCCTACTGTGCTTGATCAGACCAATATGAGCTCAAAAGACTCCAATAGTCCATATGAACATTTGGAGTAGATTCTCTAAATTTGTGTATCTTCAGTTTCTTTCAAGTTAATTCAATTCTGCTTTACTCACAAAGCATGCCACCTTCTTTGATGAGGACATGACATACTGGACTGCCCTGAGCCAGTGTCTCCCATGTCACACAATCAATTCCAAGTTCTTCAGAGAGACTTTGAGAGTTTCCTTCTATCACTTCTTCAGACCACCATGTGAGCACTTGCCTTGTGTGAGTTCTCTGTAAAATAGCCTTTTAGGCAAGCATGTGTTTGGCATTTGAACAACTTGGCCAGAGTATCAGAATTGTGTTCTCTTCAGTAGAGTTTGAATGCATGACAGTTTCATTCAATAAGGGACCTCAGTGTCCAGTTCATTTTCTTGGCATATGATTTTCAGAATATTTCTAAGACAATTCAAATGGAAAGGATTCAGTTTCCTTGCAAGGTGCTGGCATACTATTTTACAGACATACAAAAATGAGTTCAACACAATGGCTCTGTAGACTTCAGTTTGCTAGTCAGTCTGTTATTTTTTCTCTCTAAACATTCCTTAAGAGTTTTCCAAAGTTGAGATAGCTCTGGCAATACATGCATCAATGTCATATCAGCATGAACATCTCTAGAAATATATATTGCCAAGGTAAGTGAACTTATTGACACTATTCAAAACTTTTCCATTTGCTATAACCAATGATTCCACATATGAATGCTGTGGTGCTGGCTGATGGAGCACCTGTGTTTTCTTGGTGTTAATTGGTAGACCAAAATTAGCACAAGCAGCAGAGAATCTCATACTTTGCTGCATCTTAGCTCCAGAGGCTGCCCTGAGTGCACAATCATCTGCAAACAAAAAAATCATGCACCAACTTTCCCTCCACTTTATCCTTGGCTTGTAGTTTTTTTTCAAGTTTAATAATTTACCACCAGTGCAGTAGTTGACTTTGATGCCATGTTCATCTTCATTGAAGGTGTCTGACAACATTGCTGAAAACGCTAAAAAGGATGGGAACAAGCCCACAATATTGTTTTACTACATTGGTTATTAGGAAAACATGAGAGCATCATTCATTAGTCAGAACCTGGGCAAGCATGGCAACAGGAAATTGATGTATAATACTAATGAACTTGTCCAGGCAACCAAATTTTGACACAATTTTCTATAATCCCTCATGACTGACAGTATCAAATGCTTTGGGCAGATCAACAAGTGTTGTGTAGAGATTTCTGTTATGATCCTGGCATTTCTTCTGAAATTTTTGAATAGCAAACACCATATTGACTATTCTGTGGCCCTTTCTGAAGTCACTGGTTCTCAAGTGGATGAAGATTTTCCAGGTGAAGGATCAGCCTTTTAAGGAAGCCTCTGGCAAGAATCTTGGCAGCAATGATGTATCAGTAAGCACCCCAGTGTCCACAGGGTGGCTGCCAACACAGGTTCTTAGATCTGCTTTGTTAAAGGAAAGAAACTCAAAATGGATTAACAAGCTTACTGTAATCGGTGAAATTTGCATTGTTTACCTACCTAGTTCAGGGGAAAAAGCTCAGCACCCCGAACTTCAGAGTATACAGACAGAATTATAAAGACAAACAGATCAAGTAGACAGGTTTCCAAACTGTCCAACCATTACATCCATACCAAATCAACATCTGGGTTTTACAAAGATGGGGGGCTCTCAACAAGAGCTTTCCAGAGTCTCATCTGATCAAATTACAGAACACTTCTCAAAGTGAGCCCCAAAGTAAAGCCTCACATCAGGGATTATATATCCTTCTCCTGGGTCAGAGAATGTAGCCACCCTCTTGACCCACTGCCCAATCACACAGCATCAAGGTGGGGGCATTCCTGAAAACCAAGCCTCTTGCCACAGGCTCCATGTGACCACGTTCAGCCTATTAGGAGGCAGAGTATATTTTCAAATCAAGGAAGATTCTCAGTGTCTCTTAAGCCTATCAAAGGGCCTAAGGGGAGGGAAGATCTTTAAATTTGCATTTCCATTACATTCGGCCCCAAGATCTTTCATGCCCATAGCATAGTCCATTTACTTCTCAATTAGCACTAAATATCTCTTAGGTCACAGTTTCAAGATACAGAACTAAAGTTACCAAAGTGGCCACTGGGCCTTAAACAAACACAAAGTACATTGCATTACCACCTCAATTCCAAACAGGAGTCCAAATAAAGTTCTCTTGGGCGGAGGGGGGTGTCCTTCCCCTCACATAGCTCCAGTTCCTGCTTACAAGTACAGAGAGGGGGCTGGGCAACAAAACCAACAAGGTAGGGTCTTTGGGGGTCCACAGCACTTCATCCCACCCACCATAGTCACAAGTCCATCCTCCCCCTGGGTCCCACACTGTATGAAGCAGCAAGGAAACACATTCAGTGCCCCTGCTTTGCTGCTCAGTTCTTATCTTTTCCTGTGGCTGAATTGTGAACTCCTGTGTTCCTTCTTCTCCTGCAAGTGGCAGCTGCTCCTGGCTTCTGCCCAGGTCCTGATGCAGGCAGTTCACCATACCTGCTCTCAGCTCAGCAAACTCCACATACAGGTATTTCTTCTCTCCTGGTCCATGGCTCCACAGAGTCACAGCTACCACAACTGGGAAACAAACAATTATCCCAGCCCCCATACTTTCCTTTTACTCTGCAGATCCCATCCTCATCACCAGTTTGTATCAGCAAGCACACCAGCATCTCCAGGGTGGCTGCCAACACAGGTTCTTAGATCTGCTTTGATAAAGGAAAGCAACTCAAAATGGGATAACAAGCTTACTTTAGTCAAATATCATTTACCCAGTTCAGGGGGAAAAGGTCAGCACCCCGAACTTCAAAGTATACAGAAAGAATTATGAAGACAGAGAAACAGATCAAGTAGACAGGTTTCCAAACTGTCCAGCTATCACATCCATACCAAATCAATATCTGGGTTTTTCAAAGCCTGGGGGCTCTCAACAATGGCTTCCCAGAGTTTTATCTGATAAAATCTCAGAACACTTCTCAAAGTGAGCCACAAAGTAAAGCCTCACATCAGGGATTATATGGCCTTCCCCTGGGTCAGAGAATGTAACCACCCTCTTGACCCACTGCCCAATCACACAGCATCAAGGTGTGGGAATTCCTGAAAACCAAGCCTCCTGCCACAGATGCCATGTGACCACATTCAGCCTATTAGGAGGCAGAGTATAATTTCAAATCAAGGAAGTTTCTCAGAGTCTCTTCAGCTTATCAAAGGGACTAAGGGCAGGGAAGATCTTTAAATTTGCATTTCCATTACACTGTTTCAAATCCATTCCTCCCACAGTCTCTGACATGTCTGGTAGTCTGTTGTAATAGTAATGGAATTTGAAGATCTCCTTGTATTGCAAGTGAACAAGTACTTAGCACTTATATTCAGGTTAATTATAACAAGCCTTTGTTAAGAAACAGAATGTATGAACCCCTGTTGCTGACATAACAGGAAGGGGTAGAACAGGGAAGAGCTAATACCTTATATAAGGAAAAACACAAGATATAGAGTCAGAACTTCTTAGAACAAGTGGCATGGAGGCTGAGGAGGAGAGGCCAGAAAGTGATTTTGATTTTGATAATGGAACTTCTGTTGAGATTTTCTTCTGGTAAATTCTGCTGAGAGTTTCCAAGAACCAGGCTGAGGAGCTACTGTGAGTGAGAGAGGATGATCCCTGCTTGAGGGAACCCATTCTGTTGTGAAGGCTTGCGAAGGTGGGTTTTCACTACATTAACCATGTGTACCAACTTTGTGGTTACTCTAATTACTTTGATTTTCTGGTTCTGGGACTCAATTTCCTGGTATTTTAATAAGTACTTGAAGTGCACTAGATACTGTGAGCTTCAATATGGTACAGGAACTGCATGGAGAGCTGGACAAGGAACTGGTAGCTGTATGCCTTTGAACTCAGGTGGCAGTCGGTTAGATTTGGGCAGGAGCTCAGACCATGGAAGAGGAAACATGGAAGCTGAGAGCCTGCCTTGAATCAAGATGAAAAGACCTGTCTTTGGGTATTTAATGCTGAAAGATGAGATTGTAACTTACTTAGGGGTGGCTAGCCTTTGTAGTTTCCACTGTCCTTTAAGAGGGTACTGAGTAGTGACTGATGATATTGTAACTTTATTGCACCCCATGGGTGGAGGACTTTGACCTTAGTACTTTGTGTCAATTAAGGAGGCTTGCCTCCTTAAGGGTGATTGAATTAAGGATTTACTAAATGAAGGACTTATTAAATGAATGTTATCTTTTGCTTAAAACTATATGACCACTTTGGTAAAAACTACTTTGGTGTCCATTTTCGTGATAAGTTATGAAGTAATAATATTGCTGTACTTTGTTTTCTGTGAATGTTTTGTGCTGATTTGTTGCTGAATAGAGAGTTCGCTATACTGTGTAATCAAAACTTTGAAACTGTTCACAACAGCAGCCCTGTGGAAAGCTCTTATGCTTGGCTTTACATCTGTCATTAAAGTCATCTAGAATTACATGCTTGTGCTCTTTTGGCACATTGATATAACAATCTCCAGGTATTTATAATGTTTTTTTTTCTTTGCACCTCATAAGAATTTATCTTGATGGGAGCATAGGCACTGATCACAGTAGTGTAGCACTTTCCCATAAGGGGCAATCACATTGTCATGAGCCTGTCATTAATTTCTTTTAGTTGGTGTAAAAGCTTGTTGACTAGATTAGTTTTGATTGCAAAACTTACAGTAACTCCATAGTACTCCCCTTTACTGAGGCCAATCCAGAAGAATGTATATACAGTTCCATCTTCTGTAAGCTTGTCTTCATTTGCCTGTCTTGTTTCATTCAAGGCTGTTATTTGGATTGATACCTGCTGAATTCTCTTGCAACAAGAGCTGTTCTTCTTTCAGGTCTTCTGGATTTTGTGTAGCGTATAAATGTGTGCACATTCCATGGACTGCTGGTGACTGTAGTCATCTTTGCAGAAGTCTCTTGTATGTCTTTTTTTTGTATTTTGAATGCACCTGCCCTGGTAAACAAGCACACAGATTTTAGTGCAACTTCCTCACACCAGGAGTTAAGCAGTTTGGTCCTGAAAAGGCTGCCCAGACACACAGGGGGCTGACAAATCCCACTGCTCCTTCCAGGGACAGGATTGCCTTATAGCCTAAGAAGCCCGTGGGAAATCTAAAGCTTCAAGTGTATCTGCACCTGCTGCTTCATCACTTGTTTTGTTGTCGCAAGATTTTGAGACAGGTAAAAATGTAAAAAAAGATATATATATATAGTGTGGGTGATGTCTTGTGATTCCTGAATAAATTGTATTTAAATGAGGCAGAGTTCCATGAATTTGATCACTTCACTCTCCTCCAGCATCTTCACAGTCCCAGTATCAGGACAGAGTCAAGATGAGTAGTTATGGCTCAAGATGCAGTGGATGACCTTGGTGTCTCTTAATTTCTAACCAAGCTCTAAGCTCCACATCACCTGCCTCAGTCACCTTTATGATGGTTGGTACAAATTGTGCTCATTCACCTATTACAACAGGGGAAGTCTTCATATGCTTGGCATATACACCTCCTCAACTCAACAAAGAATATGACCTTGGTTACCTTCAACCTAGTTTAACCCTTCTGCTGAAACAATTTACTGGTGTGTGGCTGGTTTACATGCTACAGCTTCTTGGAGTCACAGGTGAAAGCTGGATCAGGTAGACACCAAAAGTGGAAAGCTTCCCTGAAAAAAGGCTCAGCAGTCTTCACATCAGAGGTACTAGCCTTTGCTGAACATGCTGTACACCCCAACCTGTGGTACTCTCTGCTTAGCATACCAAACAATACATGTAAGGGTTCTATACAAATAATGATAAACTCAGCAATAGCAAAAGAAAAGCAAAATGCTCCTCTGACTACTGATCTTCCATCACTTGCTATGTGAATCTTTGACCTCAAAACTTCCATATTGAGCTGCATTTGTCACTTGAAGGCAAAGAAAGAAGAAAATCCGTGGAGTGTGGGACTTACCTCTCCTGCTGTGCTGTTTCCAGTCTTTGGAGGGAAGAAGGGTAATGAAATAAGCCTCTCATATCAACATCTGACCTAGAATGTTCATGTCTCCTACTTGATTCACTTCCTCCTCTTAGAATAGTAGTGTCACCTTACACTCGAAGATGAATGTTATCATACCTAATTATTACCCACCCATCCCAATGATTCCAAACCTCTCAAGGTCATTATTCAAAACTCCTTCCTCATTCCAAATCTTTCTTTCTACTGTACCCTTTGGAATGCTTGTTTCATTGGCAACAAAATCCCCTCATCCCAAATCTTTTCCTAGACAATACTTTCTATTGTTTTAAGCAATAATTGGAACCCATTTCCTACCTGATAACAGTTTCCCTGGATACCCTTTCATTACCAGCAGATACTGTACTCATTAACCTAGGTTAAGTAATGAGTTAAGGCAGTGGATTTGGAATACTTTTTGCTCCCCATTGCCACTTCCATATTCTTCCCCTGCTCCCATCACTCAACAACATCTTCTTTTCGGTCCATGCTATTTATATCTATCATCTGATCAAAATCCTGGTATATATTGTCTATAGACTTCCAGGTGACTCCATTTTCTTCCTTGATGAAGTCTTTATCAAGTTCAGAATTTTTCACTTCTCCCCAACTCTTGTCCTCCTACTATGAAACTTCTACACTCCTACTGATTCTCCATCAAATACTATATTAACTCAATCCCTTAAATCATTTACTTCCCATGGACATTTTTCTACCTCAAAGGTCTTCCCATCAGTCAGAACTATACCACTTCTCTAAACCTGGGGTTGGAGCCAAGATGGCAGAGTAAAAAGAGGAACACCATGGGTCTTCTACTCCAAACACCTATAATACCAGTAAAATATGACTCTAACCAAATTTTACACCTACAGAACCCACAAAGTGACAGAGAGAAACAAATCTCCCACTGAAGGAAGCCTGGCAGGCTGACTGGAAGTGTCTATCACACTAAGCTGGTGGCCAAGCACAGGCCCGTATGAGCTGAGCCTGGGTCCCATGAGCCACAAGTGGTCAGATCTGGGGTAGCCCTGACCAGTGACCTAGTCTGAGCTGGAGAAGACATCAGGAGAGTGAATCACCAGCATCTGTGGCAGTTTCCAGGCCTCTCAACCCATAAACACCAAAGAGGAAGTAAAAGGTCAGTAGGGAATTCTGTTGGAACTGGGTGACAGAAGAGTGTGGTCTGGCCCCTGTCTCAGGGGAGAGAGGTAGAGGAGGTGCAGGGGTTGCAGCTGTTGCCCTGTGTCTGCCTCCAGAGCTCCTGTCCTGCAGATCAGAGGGGATCCAAGCAACCATTTAGAGGGTAATAACTCTTGCTTTGACTTGCTTGGATCTGGATCAAGGTCTTGGTTGGGGGTCCTGGGGTGTGTGGCTATGGTGGCAGAGCTTTGGGTGTCTGTAGAGAGGGCACCCTCCTAATAACTCTGACATCATCTGCAGAAACCCCAATGATTTTGGAAATAGTTTTCTGCCATCTGGAAGCAGAGTTCTACTTTCACAAAGAGCTCAAAAGGCAAGTAATTGGCTGGCCAGATGACCAAGCAGAGGAAGCACAATCAGAGACAATTGAATTCTTTTTTGGGGACAAAAAGGATTAAAACATGGAACCAGAAGAAGTCAATGAAGTCAAAATCTCTGCATCAAAAGCTTCCAAGAAATATATTAGCCGGTTACAGGCCATGGAGGAACTTAAGAAGGATTTTGAAAACCAAGTAAGAGAAGTGGAGAAAAAATTGGACAGAGAAAGATGATGGTGCAAGAAAATCATGAAAAGTGAGTTAACAGCCTGCTAAAGGAAACCCCTCCAAAAAAAAAATAAAAACCCTGAAGAAAATAACACTTTAAAAAATAGACCAACTCACATAGCAAAAGATGCCCTAAATGCAATGGGGAGAAGAATGCCTTAAGATGTTGAATTGCCCAGAAGGAAAAGGAATTTTAAAAAATTACTGAAGAGAATCATGCCTTCACAATTAGACTAGAGCAAGTGGAAGCTAATGACTTTATGAAAAATCAAGATACAATAAAACGAATCCAAACAAATGAAAAAAATAGAAGACAATGTGAAATATCCCACTGGAAAAAACCACTGACCTGGAAAATAGATCCAGTAGAGATATTTTAAAAATTATTGGACTTCCTAAAACCCACAATCAAAGGAGGAGCCTAGAAATCATCCTTCAAGAAATTCTCAAGGAAAATTGCCATTTTATTTTAGAACCAGAAGGCAAAATAGAAATTGAAAGAATTCACCAATCGCCTCTTGAAAAAGATCCCAAAAAGAAAGCTCCTAGGAATCTCATAGCCAAAATACAGAGTTCCCAGGTCAAAGAGAAAATATTACAAGCTGTCAGGACAAAATGGTTTTAGTACTGAGGAAACAAAATCAGAAAAAAAAAAAAACAAGTTCTAGCAGCTTCTACTCTAAGGGATCAAACGGCTTGTAATATGATATTCCAGAGATCAAAGGAGGATTAAAACCAAGGATAACCTACCCTGCAAAATTAGTATGATGCTGTAGGGTGGCCAGGTAGCACAGCGAGTAAGAGCACTGGCTCCACTGTCAGGATGACTTGTGGATCGAATCTGGGCTCAGACACTTAGCACCCACCCAGAAATACCTGGCCGTGTAACCTTGAGCAAGTTACTTAACCCCAATTGCTTAGGGGTGGCCAGGTGGCTCAGAAAATAAGAGCATCGGCTCCAGTGTCGGGATGACCTGGGTTCAAATCCGGGCTCAGATACTTAGCACCACATCCAGAAATAACTGGCCATGTAACCTTGAGCAAGTCACTTAACCCCGATTGCTTTAAAAAAATATTAGTATGATGCTTCAGGGGAATATATGGTCATCCAATGAAATAGAGGATTGCATGTATTCTTGATGAAAGAAACAGAGCTGAACAGAAAGTTTGACTTTCAAATACAAGAAGCAAGAGAAGCATGAGAAGGTAAACAGAAAAAAAAATGTAAGGGACTTTTTAAAGTTGAACAATTCTCATTTTTACATGAAAAAAAGGAAAAAATATAATTGTAACTTATGAGACTTTTCTCAGTATAGGGACAGTTGAAGTAAATACACACACATGTATAGGAGGTTATATGTATACATATGGGAGTGTGTGTATATGTGTATCCATGTATACATAGACAGAGGGCACAGGATCAGTTGAATAGGAAGTGATGATATCTAAAAAGTAAAATGAAGATATGACTGAAGAATGTAAGGAGACAAGGAAATAGGGAGAGATAGAATATGGTAAATTATCTTATATAAAAGAGGCAAGAGAAAATTGTTACAATGGAAGGGAAGAACAGGAAGGTGAAAGAGAATGGGTCAACCTTACTTTCATTGAATTTGACTTAAGGAGGCAAAAACATGCACACCAAATTGGGTATTTTACTCTACAGGAAAGTATGGGGTAGGGGATACGAATTGGGATTATAGAAGGAAGGGCAGATTGGGGGAGAGGGTAGTTAGATGCACATATGTTTCAAAAGTGACAGAGTCAAAGTAGAAAAGAGAATAAGTGCGGAGGGTGGGATAGGATGGAAGGAAATATAGTTTGTCTTTCACACTATAACTACTATAGATTTTATTTTCCTTAACCACAAATATACATTTATATTAAATTGCTTATCTTGCCATTGGGTGTGGGTTTGAAGGGAAGAAGTGAAAGTATATGAAATAAAAGTTTTAAAAACATATGTTTAAAAACATATTTTTACATGCACCTGGCAAAAAAGATATACAGGCACTGGGGTATAGTAATCCATCTTGCTCTACTAGAAAGTTAAAGAAGGGATTGGAGAGGATATAAGAGAGAGCAGATTGGAAGAAGGGGTATTGAGTAGACTTGCTATCTCAGGGTGTGGGGTAGGGGAAAGACGGGGAGAAAATTTGTAACTCAAAATCTTGTGGAAATGAATGTTGAAAACTAAAAATAAATTTTAAAAAAGTTTTAAAAATAAAGTACCACTTCTGTTCTCAAGAATTCTGAAATCCTCTTCTCTAACCATAATCCATTAGATTTCCACATCTCTTTCTACCTTCCATTCCAAACTCTACTCTTTTATTCCATTCCATTAATCTTTTTACCTCTCATTTTTTTTACTGAGGTCATGTCTGTTGCACTAGCTTCTCTCTCCTATTTTCCCCCATCTTGGCTCCAAAGTGAGCCAGTTTACCTCCACATTGTTCTCTTCTCTTTAGTCCCTGCCTCACTTATAATATTGTCAATTGTATCCCGACATGTATCAGCCTTGAATGAGTCAAACATCTGTCACCTGCTCCCCTATAAAAGTACTGCTGAATGTAGGTGGAAAAAAATCATGAAGTTTTTCTAACTGGGTCCATTACAAATTTGTTATACAACTTCAACTGAGTCTTCAATACTACTAGGTAATCCTCCCATAACTCCTTTATCAACTCACTATCCCATTCTCTATTGTGACTCTTCCAAATTTTATCCCTTCTCATGCTTCCCATGGCTCCCACCACCCTCTCAGCTAGGAACTTTGCCTCATATTTTAAAGCAAAAAGAAATGAGGCCATTCCCTGTGAGCTCCCTTTTCCTCTCCTCTTCCTCATCTAAAATAGCTCAGACTCCTTCTGCCGCAACCTCTTTCCTCACCCTTGTCTCACAAAAAGTGGTGACCTTCCTCTTCACCAAGTCCCACCCCTCTACATGCCATTCTATCCTGTCTCTTTCAACAGATTGCCTTCTCTGTCCCACTTGCTGCTCCATATCTTCTAAATTTCACTGTGTGTTGGCTACATGTTTACTGTTTTCAAACCTGCCCATATTTCACCATCTAATAAAAAAGCTTTTTGATTATTCCATAGATTTTATCATTATATTTGTCTCCTATCCTTTTATGGTGAAACTCTCTGAAAAGGCTGTCTATAATAAACAACTCCGTTTTCTCTTGTCTCATTCAATTCTTACCCCTCACCCTTGTAATCCAGCTTCCAATCTCATTCCCGTGAAACCCCTCTCTCTAAAGTTACTAATGCACTCTTAGTTGCCAAATTCAATAGTTTTTCATCAGTCTTCATTCTTCTTGACCTCTGTGCAGTGATTGGTATTGTTATTAACCTCTTATCTTTGATATTTGCTTCTCTCCAGTTTTTCAAAACAATACTCTCTCCTGGTTCTCTCCCAGCCTATCAAATCACTCCTTCTCAACCTCCTTTGCTAGATCCTCTCTGAGATATTACTCTAGAAGTATGGTTGTCCCACAGGACTCTGTCCTAGACTCTCTTCTATTTTCCCTCTACAGTACTTCACTTTATGATGTCATCAGGTCTCATGTGTTTAATCATGTCTATTGATGATTCTGAAATATACTTATCCTGCCTTTACCTCTCTACTGACCTTGAACTCTAATCTCCAACTGCCTTTCCGACTTCTCACACTGTGTATCAAGTAGAATTGTTTAAAATATATTTTAGTACATTTCCTTTAAATTGCCAGATTTCTTAGTATATAGTTAAATACAATGATTCCTAATAACATCCATCTCCATTTGATGTCACTGACATTTTTTTTCTAATGCCAATTATTTTAACTCCACTAAGGAACTCTCTCTAGAAGTAGTTTCTCCCTCATATGATTCATATGAATGTATTGTTATACACTTGACATATTATAGTTTACACTATTTGATTCAGCAAATACTATATTTGATATATATAGTATGTGTCAAGTATCATTCTAGTCCCTAGGGTTTCAAAGAGAAATGATGACACATTAGACTTTGCACTCAGAGAAATTATGATCCATGAGACTGAGATAGAATGTATAAACATAAGTATTATTCAATATAGAACAAAAATTATTCCATATGAACAAATAAAAAAAATTAGACAAAGTACACTAGGAAATCTGAAGAGGGAGAGATATCATTAAAATCAAAGAATCTGAGAAGGTATTATTGAGGAAAGGGAAGGCATGTGACCTGGAAGGACTTGAATAAAATGGTTTATTAATCCTTTGCTTCTTGAGGGTAAAAACAGTTACTCATTTATCTTTGTACATTCTGTAGTTATTAGCACAAAAAATTACGTATAGAAAATGTCAAAATGTCTATTTAATGGGTGCATTTATGTTCATGACAAACCTTCTCTATTATACTTCGTACTAATTGAGAGCAGTAATTGCATAGTATCTTATTTTATCCTTAACATCTTTGTATCAAAGCAGTTGAGTTTAGAATAAAGATGGTCTGTGTTCAAATCTTTTCTCTGACACTAACTGTGTGTTATTTGAAAAGACACGTAGTTTCCTCAATACTCAGTTTCCTCATCTACAAATTGAAGAATTGGATTAGTAGGTCTCTGAGATTCCTCCCAACTATCAATCTAATAAGTACTAATCCATTAAAAAGTTTTGGTTTGTAGACCTGCATAAGTAAAGGGAATTCCTGTCCTGGGATTTCCCCTCACTAAAAACAAAACAAATCAAAAATCACAGAACTTTAATGCATTCATGTACTACCTTTGCATGTCCCTTAAGATGGAATATGTGTCTTTATTATTCAAACGATTCCTTAGGGATACAAAAGATGGAAAAAAAAAACTGGAAACAATTTACTTTCTCCTAAGGTAACCTTATGTTGTGGTTTGGGCTGTACTGCAGAAACACTTATCTATCTGGATACTTTCAGTTAAAGGATGAGGGTTCTAGGGAACAGTGGATCAGCTGTTTTAGATGAAAGTTTCACAAGGAGAAATCCAAAGAAGTGAGAAGGCCTTGTGTTTCCGGCAAGTCCATTCTCTTTTGCCTCTGTACACCCCATGCTAGTTAGCAAAGAAACTCGCAACCTCACCTTCCCTAGCAATTCACACTTTTTAACTTTGATGTGCTTCCCCATTTGCCTCCCATTGCTTCTCCTTCAAATGTTTGAGGATGGCTGTGCTCATATCTCATAGCAACACACTCACATTGGTCTAGCAGCATGGCAAATTTGGTACTCATCTTTGAAGTGAGTCAGCTTAAACAAATTCATATCCTTCTCTTCCCCTCCCCCAAAGTCTCCTTTCTACTTGCAACCATGTTTTTTCCCAGGGACATTCCAGACTTCTCTGAAGAATTTCAGCATGCCTGACTGAGCTTGAAAGCTGCTGCCTTAGTCAGGAGACTTATTTCCTTAGGAAGAGTCCTGCATTTGGATCCAGAGGACCTAGATTGGATTTTAGGCTCAGAATTTATTATCTGCATGCCTTTTGGCCACTTATTTAACCTGTTTAAGCCTCAGTTTCTACTTTGGTAACTACCCTCCCAAATCTATGGTACTAGTGGAAAGAAGATCAAAAGACTTAAGTACAACTCTTTCCTTTGATATTTACTATTGTGTTACTCTGGACTTTTAATTGGTCAGAGCCTCATTTTGCAAAGTTGTAAAATAAGGGGCCCTTTGAGGTCCCTTTCACTTCTACATCGATGGTTCCATAACTCTTAAGGTTCCTCTCTCTATCAGTGGTTTATATGGTTTCACTTCAGATCCATTATTTTCTTTTTTGTTGCCATTTATTTTTTTCAGTTTTCAATATTTACTTTTGTAAGATTTTGAGTACCAAATCCCTCCCCGCCCCCGCCATCATCCTCCCTCCCCAAGACAACATGCAATGTGTTATAGGCTATATATGTACAATCATTTTAAACATATTTCCATCTTAATCATGTCATGAAAGAATCGGAACAAAAGAGGAAAACCACAAAAAAGAGAGAAAATTGTATGATTCATTCTGCATTCAGATTCCACAGATCTTTCTCTAGATATGGATAGCACTATCCATCATGAGTCTTTTGGAATTGTCTTAAATCACTGCATTGCTGAGAGGAGCTAATTCTAGCAATCAGTCATGGAAAAATGTGACTATTGATGTATACATGTTTTCCTGGTTCTGCTCACTTCACTCAGCATCAGTTCATTTATGTCTTTTCAGGTTTTTCTGAAATCTACCTGCTCATCATTTCTTTTTTTTTTAAAGCAATTGGGGTTAAGGAACTTGCTCAAGGTTACACAGGCAGGTGTTTCTGGGTGGGTGCTAAGTGTCTGATCCCAGATTCGATCCCCAGGTCATCCCGACACTGGAGCTAGTGTTCTTACTCGCTGTGCTACCAGGCCGCCCCTGCTCATCATTTCTTATGGAACAATTTTCATTACACACCACAACTTGTTCAGCTATTTTCCAAAGAATGTGCATTCCCCTCCAATTCTTTGCCAGCACATAAAGAGTTGCCATAATATTTTTGTATATGTGAGTCCTTTTTCCCCCTTTTATGATCTCTTTGTAACATGATCTCATAGTGCTATTGTTGCATGAAAGGGTATGTACAGTTTGGTAGCCATTTGCCGCAATTCCAATTTGCTCTCCAGAATAGATGGATCAGTTCACAACTCCATCAATAGTGAGGTAGTGTTCCAATTTTCCCACATCTTCTCCAACCTTTATTGTTTGCCTGCTTTATCATGTTAACCAATCTGATAGTTGTGATGTGGTACCTCAGAGCTGTTTTAATTTGCATTTTTCTAATTAATAGAATTTTGATTCAGTTCTCTATATATTTTAGAAATGAGGCATTGTCCAAAAAAAATTGTTCCCCTGCTTTTTGCTTCTTTTCTAACCTTGTTGCATAGACTTTTTTATGCAAAACCTATTTAATATAATGTAATCACAATTATCCATTTCACATTTCATAATATTCTCAATCTCTTGTTGGTGATAAATACTTCCCTTCTCCATAGATCTGGCAGATAAAATATTCCTTGCTCTCCTAACTTGTTTATGGAATCACTATTTATGTCTAAACCACCTATTTTCACCTTATATAAGTATAGGGTGTAAGTTTTTGGTCAATGCATAGTTTCTGCCACAGTATTTTCCAGTTATCTCAGCAGTTTTGGTCAAATGGTGAGTTCTTATCTGAGAAACTGGAATGTTTGGGTTTATCAAAAAGTAAATTAGTCATTTACTACTATATCTTGTGTACCTAACATTTCCACTGATCCAACACTCTATTTTTAAGCTGTTACAAAGTAGTTTTGATGATTGCTGCTTTGCAATACAATTTTGTATCTGGTACAACTAGGCCAGCTGACCTTGCACTTCTTTTCATTAATTGCTTTGATATTCTGGACTTTTTGTTCTTCCAGATGAATTTTGTATTTTTTTTTCTAGCTCTATGAAATCCTTTTTTGTAGTATGATTGGTATGGTACTAAGTAAATTAAGTTAAGGAAACTAGCCATTTTTATTATATTAGTTCGGCCTACCCATGAGTAACTAATATTTTTTTCCAATTATTAATATCTGACTTTATTTGTGTGAAAAGTGTTTTATAATTGTTTTCTTATATTTCCTGGGTTTGCCTTGGCAAGTATATTTACAAATATTTTAGATTGTCTACTGTAATTTTAAAAGAAATTTCTCTTTTATGTCTTTTTTTTCTCTTTGGAGAAGGGAGGGCATTAAATTAGAGTTAAGGGACTTGACCAAGGTCACATGGTTAGTAAGTGTTAAATGTCTGAGGCCAGATTTAAACTCAGTCCTCCTGATTCCAGGGCCAGTGCTCTATTCACTGCATCACCTAGCTGCCCCTCTTTCCATCTCTTGCTGTTAGACTTTCTTAGGAATATAAAGCAAAGCTGATAATTTATGTAGATTTATCTTACATCCTGCAATTTTGCTAATATTTTTATTATTTCAAATAGGTTTTTTTGCTTGGTTTTCTAGGATTGTCTAAGTATGCCATCATGTCATCTGCAAAGAGTGATAGATCTGTTTCTTCACTGTCTATTCTAATTTCTTCAATTTGGTTTTCTCCTCTTTGTGCTGAAGCTAACATATCCAGAAAAACATTGAATAATGTGGTGATAACTGACATCCTTTTTTTTACCCCAATCTTATTGGAAGAGCTTCTAACTTATTCCCTTTACATATAATGCTTGATGATCATTTTGGATAGATGCTACTTATCATTTTAAGGAAGACTTCATTGACTAATCTGCTCCAGTGTATTTAATAGGAATGCATTTTATGCTTTGTCAAAAAAAATCTGCATCTATTGAGATAAAAGACTACTTTTATTAATTTTATTTATATGGTCAGTTATGCTAATAGTTTTCCTAATATTGAAACTGGTCCTGCATTCCTTGTATAAATCCCACTTGCCTGTGATAATTATCCTAGTGGTAAATTGCTGTAATCTCTTTGCTAATAATTTATTTAAAAACTTTGTGGGGCAGCCAGGTAGCACAATGAGTAAGAGCACCGGCTCCAGTGTCGGGATGATCTGGAGAGTGAATCCTGGGCTCAGACACTTAGCACCCACCCAGAAACACCTGGCCATGTAAAATTGAGCAAGTTACTTAAGCCCAATTGCTTAGGGGTGGCCAGGTGGCTCAGCGAGTAACAGCACCTGCTCCAGTGTTGGGATGATCTGGAGATCGAATCCTGGGCTCAGATACTCAGCAGCACACCCAGAAATAACTGGCCGTGTAACCTTAAGCAAGTTACTTAACCCCGATTGCTTTAAAAAATTTTTTGCATCATTATTCATTAGGGAAATTGATATATAATTTTTTTTACCTCTGTTTGGTTCTTCCTCATTTAGGTATCAGGACCATCTTTGCATCATAAATATAATTTAATAGAATTGCTACTTCACTTATTTTCACAAATAGTTTAGATATTATAAGAATATATATTTTTATTTAAAAGTTGGATAGAATTCATTGATAAACCCATCTTGCCAAGGATTATTTTTCCCCTCAGGGAGTTCATTGATAACTTGTTCAATTTCTTTTTCTAAAATGGGATTTTTTAAATATTTTATTTCACCTTTTTTAAATTCAGACTATCAATATTTTTCTAAGTATTCATCCATTTTATTTAGATTGTCAGATTTATTGGCATAGAGTTGGGCAAAATAGCACCTGATTATGGTTTTAATTTACTCCATATTACTGGTGAATTCATCCTTTTCACTTTTGTTACTGGTAGTTTGGTTTTCATCTTTTAAAAATTCAAATATCCAAGTACTTATCTATTTTCTTCTTGTTTTTGTTTCATAAAGCCAACTCTTTTCTTTATTTATTAGTTCCATAGTGTTCTCATTTCAGTTTTATTATTCCGTCTTTTGATTTTCAGAATATCTAATTTGGTATTTAATTGGGCATTTTTAATTTGTTTTTTTTTCAATATATTTAGTTACATGCACAATTCATTGATCTACTCTTTCTCCTTATTATTCATGCAAGGATTTAGAGGCATATTTTTTTTTATCCTAAGAACTGCTTTGTGTGAGGTGGTGCCAAGATGGCAGCATAGAAGCAGGAAAACTCCCTGTGCTCCCCCCATAAGCACTTCAAATACCTATAAAAAGGACTCTAAACAAAGTTTGGGACTACAGAACCCACACAGTGACAGAGATAATCAAATCACCTGCTGAAGACAGCCCGGCAGGAGGACAGAGGTTAAAGGAGCTAGGATTAAAAACAAGAAAAAAGAAAAGATTAAAACCAGCAAAACCGAGTATCATGTTTCAGGGGAAAATTTGGCCATTCAATGAAATAGAGGATTTTCAAGCATTCTTGATGAAAAATAAAACAGATTTGAAAAGAAGCCTTGACATGCAGATACAAGAAGGAAAAGAAGCATGAGAAGGTAAACAGGGAAAAGAAATCATAATATAAAATGTGAACTATTTACATTCCTACTTGGAAAAATGATAATTGTAACTGATGAAACTTTTCTCAGTATGAGAATAGTTGAAGGGAATATACATACATATATATGTATGTATACGTATACATAGATATGTATAAGCATACATATCTATGTATATGTATACATACATATATGTCTATATAGGAGGGTATACAGGCATGGAAGTACATATATGAGTGTGTGTATATATGTTTACAGGTATATATAGATAGAGGGCCCAGGACCAATTTAATAGGAAGGGATGATACTTAAAAGGTGAAATTGAGAGGTGAGAGAGGAATATGATGAGAGGAGATGAGGAAAGACAGAACGGTGTGCATTATCTCATTTAGAAGAAGGAATGGAAAACTGTTACAATGGAGGGGAAGAACGAGAAGGCAAAAGGGAATGAGTCAACCTTACTCCCATTGAATTTGGTTTAGCCAGGGGATGACATACAGAATAAATAGGGTATTTTTCCCTACAGGAGAGTTGGGGGGAAGGGGATGAGAGTGGGGACGATGGATAGGAGGGCAGTTTGGGGAAGAGGGAAGTTGGAAGCATGCCCTTTTTAAAGGGACAGATCAAAGTAGAGAACAGAAGAAGTCGGGGGTGGGATAGTATGGAGGCTAATATAGTCAGTCTTTCACAATATACCCACTATGGAAATGTTTTGCATAGCTACATATGTACAGCCTATATTGAACTGCTTATCTTCCCAGTAAGGGTGGGTGACAAGGGAGGAAGGAAAAGAATCTGGAATTCAAACTTTTAAAATCAAATGTTTAAAAAAATAATAATAGAAAAAAGAACTGCTTTGGCTTCATTCCATAAATTTTGGTTTGTAGTCTCATTTTTCTCATTCTCTTTGAAAAAGTTTTGATTGTTTCTATGATTTGTTGTTTGACCCACTCATTTTTTAAAAAATCAATCATTTAGTTTCTAATTAATTTAATCTTTCCTTCATGGCTCTTTATTATGTGTGTTTTTTATTGCATTATGATGTTTAAAGATTCATATAATGTTTCTGCCGTTCTGCATTGCATTATGAAGTTTTTATGCCTTAATACATGGCCAATTTTTGTGTATCATGTACTGCTGAGGAAAAAAAATATATTTATATAAATTTCTATTCCCACTCAGTTTTCTTGAGAGGTCTATATTATTTTACTTTTCTAAAATTCTATTCACTTACTTAACTTCTTTCTTGTTTATTTTATGGTTATATTTATCTAGTTCTGAGAGAGGAAAATTGAGCCTCTCCACTGTGCCCCTTTAGTATAGTTTGGCTTTCTTTTTCTTCCTGCAGCTCATTTGACATTTTCCCTATTTGCATGTTATACCACTTGGTGCATATAGCTTTAGTATGGATATTGCTTCATTGTTTATGGTATCTTATAGAAAGATGTAGTTTCCTTCCTTCTCTGTTTTAATTTCATCTATTTTTGATTTTGCTTTGTTTGAGATCAGTATTGATACCTTTGCTTAATTTCAGCTGAAGCATACTATGTTCTTCTCTAGGCTTTTACCTTTATTCTGTGTGTATCTCTGTGATTCAGATACATTTCTTGTAAACAACACATTGCAGAATTCTGTTTTTTTCAAAGTTATTTATTTATATTTAGTTTGCAATATTCATGTCCACAATATTTTGAATTACATTTTTTCTCCCATTCTTTCACTTGCTCCCCATCCCATAATAGCTAGCCTATTGAAAACCCCTTTCCCCAATCTGTTCTCCATTATATCCTCCCCTATCCTCCTCCTCCCCAACTTTGTAGTAAGGCAAGATGGATTTCTATACCCAGGTGCCTTTATATCTTATTTCCCAGTTGTATGGAAATAACAAAAACAAGAAGAACAACAAATATTTCATATGCACTTTTTTATTTTCTGCATTTTTCATTTGCTTTAGATTTTTCTTTTTCCTTTTTGGAGGGAGAAGGTAGGACAGTTGGGGTTAGGTGACTTGCCCAAGGTCACATGGCTAGATTTGTGGTAAGTGCCTGAGTCAGGATTTGAACTCAGGTTCTCCTGACTCCAAGGCTGATGCTCTATTCACTGTGTCACCTAGCCACACCTACACATTTGTTTTTAAAACTTTGAGTTCCAGATTTTTTCCCTTCTTCCCTCCTCAATCACCCCCACTGGGAAGATAAGCAAGACAATACTGTTTGTACAAGTGTAGTTACACAAAACATTTCCATAGTAGGTATATTGTGACAGACTGACTGTATTTCCCTCCATCCTATCCTGCCCCTCCCCCACTTATGTTATTTTCTCCTTTGACCACAAGGTCAAAACTGTTTGCTTCTAACTACCCTGTCCCCCAATTTGCCCTCCTTCTATCATCCCACCTCTTATCCCTTTCTCCCCTACTTTCATATAGGATCAGATACCCAATTGAGTTTGTATGTTATTCCCTCTTTTAGCCAAATTCAATTAAAGTAAGGTTGAGCTATTCCCTTTCATCGTCCTGCTCTTACCCTTCATGTAACAGTTTTCTCTTGCCTCTTTTATATGAGATAATTTACCCTAATCTATCTCTCCCTTTCTCCTTTTCCCAATATAATCCTCTCTTTCCTCTTAATGTTATTTATTAGATATCATTCCTTCATATTTAACTCATCCTGTGCCCTCTGTCTATATATACGTGTACATATATATGCCCACACACACACACACATATTTATAGACACCTAGGCCATCCTATACATACATATATAAGTGTGTACACATACACACACACACAACTACAATCTAGTGTTGAAAGGAATTATTCTCTTCAGTGAGTTTTTGAAGTTCCTTTTTTATCTTGAAAATTTGGCTTTTTAAGGCATTCTTTTCATTGGCTTTTTTGGGCCTCTTTTGCCATTTGAGTTAGTCTATTTTTAAGGTGCTATTTTCTTCAGTCAGGCTATTAACTTGCTTTTCATGATTTTCTTGAATCATTCTCATTTCTCTTCCCAATTTTTCCTCTACTTTTCTTACTTGGTTTTTGATATCCTTGTCGAGCTCCTCCATGGCTGGTAACCAGTTCATATTTTTCTTGGAAGATTTTGATGCTGGACTTCTGACTCTTTTGTCTTCCTACAGATCTATGCTTCCATCATTTTTGTCCCTGAAAAAGAAATTTTTGGTAGGATTGTATTTCTTCTGCTTACTCACGTTGCCAGTCAATTACTTGACTTTTTAACTCTTTCCCACAGTACAATAATGCTTTCAAAATGGAGAGAAATTTGTCCTCAAATTGTTGGGGTTTTTGCAGATGCCAGAGTAATTAGGAGGGTGTCCTCTCTGCAGCCCCCCACAAGCTCTGGCAACTGGCTACACACTCCAGGACCTCAAACCAAGACCACAATTTGGATGCAAGAAAGCCAAAGCAAGAGCAATTACTCTCTGAATGTTCACTTGGTCCCCTATGATCTGCAGGCCAGGAGTTCTGAAGGCAGCCACATGGTCGCATCTGGGACCGCCACACCTCCACCACTTCTCTCCCTAGGGGTATTGGCCACACAATGCTCTTTTGAACCCCTCTTCCAGTTCCCGACTGACCTTTTACTTTGTCTATGACATTTATGGGTTGAGAAGTCTGGAAACTGCCAGAACTTCTGGTGATTCACTCACCTGAAGTCTGGTATGGCTGCTGCTAGTCAGAGCTGCCCTGGGGTCAAACCCACATGGCTCATGCAGAGCTTGGCTTGGCTTCTAGCACGGTGTGATAGACTGGGCTGCCTTCCATGGGAGATTTGTTTCTCTCTGTCACTTTGTGGGTTCTGTAGCTCTAAACTTTGTTGAGTCATTTTTTGCATGTATTGGTGGAGGTGGAAGATGAAGCTATGGGGAAGTCCTGTTTGTACTCTTCCATCTTGACTCTGCCCCTAGGATTCTGTTTTTTAATCCACTCTGCTATCTGCTTCTCTTTTATGGGAGAGTTCATCCCATTCACATTCAGTTATGTTTAGTGACTGTGTCTTTCTCTCCATCTTCTTTCTTCCTCCACCATCCCTGTCATTTATGTTTTTCTCTCTCCTTTCTCTCTTTCCCCTCACCAGTGTCTTGCTTTGGAAAACTGACTCCCTCAGTCTGCACTCACTTTTCTTAGCTGCCCCTCAATTTTCTGTCCTCTTTCATATTTTATTTCTTCCCTTCCTTCAATTCACCTCCCCTTCTCTATACCCTCTTCCCTCCTACTTTATATAGGGTAAGATAGATTTCTATACCCAAGTGAGAGTATTTTGTATTCCTTCTTTGAACCAAATCTGAAGAGAGTAATGGTTAGACAATATTTGCCTTGCTCCCTTCTTTCTGTCTATTGTAATAAGGATTTTTGCCTGTTAGTGTGATTTAATTTAATCTTTTCTTCTTCCTCCTTTTTAAAGTAATTAATCAATCAATTAATTAATTAATTTTGGTATTTGATTTTTTGTTTACTTTTAGTTTATTGGATTCAATTCCACAATTCCTTGAGTTTCAAAATATTATCCTTCTCCCTTCCTCCCCCCCACCGCCATGTTGGCATACAATCGAGAATAGGATCTGCAAAAAGTTTCACATTTGACATTAGTCAGGTTATAAAGCAGGATTGTATTAAATGGAATGAACAATGGGAAAGAAGAAACAAAGTCAAACAAGAAAAAGACAGAGAGCAGGCAGTTTGCTTCAATCTGCATTCAAACTCGGTTCTTTCTAGTTTTTTTTTTCCTCTGAATGTAGACATCTCTCTCCATCATGAGTCTTTTGTATTTGACTTATAACCCTGTATTGCTGAGAAAAGTTCAGTCTATCAAAGTTGGTCATCACACATAGGTAGTGTCTGTAATTGTGTACATATTTCTCCTGGTTCTCCTCATCTCACTCAGCATCTCTTCGTATAAGCCTCTCCAGGTAAACACGAAGTCCATCTGCTCCTCGTTTCTTATAGTGCAATAGTATTCCATTACATTCATATACCACAAATTGTTTAGCCATTCCCCAATTGATGGGCATCCCTTAATTTCCAAATTTTTGCCACCACAAAAAGAGTTGCTATAAATATTTTTGTACATATGGGTCTTCCTCCCACTTCTATGATCTCTTTGTGATACATACCTAGATGTCGTATAGCTGGGTCAAAGGGTATGAAATCACTTATAGCCCCTTGATTATAATTCCAGATTGCTCTCCAGAATGTTTGAATCAGTTTACAACTCCACCAACAATGCACTATTGTATGAATTTGTCCACATCCTCTCCAGAATTTGTCATTTTCCTGTTTTGTCATCCTAGCCAATCTGACTGGTGAGATGTGGTACCTCAAAGTTGTTTTGATTTTAATTTCTCTAATCAATAGCGATTGAGTATTCTTTCATATGTTTATAGATATCTTTAATTTCTTCCTCTGAAAACTGCCTGTTCATTTCCTTGGACCATTTATCAATTGGGGAATGACTTTTATTCCCATAGATTTGGCTCAAATCTCTGTATATTTTAGAAATGAGGCCTTTATCAGCGACATTGGTTGTAAAACTTCTTTCCCCATTTTCCACTTCCCTCTTAATCTTGGTTACATTGGCTTTGTTTGTAAAGAAGCTTTTTAATTTCATGTAATCAAAATTATCCATTTTGATTTTTAAAATGCTTTCTATTTTTTTAGCTTTTCAAATGCTTTATTAACTTCTGATTTACATAATTAATTTCTGCCAGATTTTGAATTACAAATTTTCTCCCTGTATTTTCCCTTTTTATAATGCTTTCTAATTCTTGTTTGATCATAAAGTTTTCCCCTCTCCATAAATCTAACAGGTAAACTATTCCTTGCTTTTCCAGATTGCTTACAGGATAAGCCTTTATACCTAGATGATGAAGTCATTTAGACTTTATTTTGGTATATGGTGAAAGATAATGGTCTATGCCCAGTTTCTGTCATACTATATTCCAGTTTTCCCTGCAGTTTTTGTCAAATAGAGAGTTCTTATCTCAAAAACTGGGGTCTTTGGGTTTATCAAACAGTAGATTACTATAATTATTTACTGCTGAGTCTCATGTTCCCAGTCTATTCCATTGATCCACTGCTCTACTCCTCAGCCAGTATCAAGTTGTTTTTATGACTGCTGCTTTATAATACATACTTGCTGATGGCTTTAAATAGATGCTACCTATTATTTTAGGGAAGGCTCCATTTATTCCTATAATTTCTAGTGTTTTTAATAGGAATGGATGTTGTATTTTGTCAAAAGCTTTTTCTGCTTCCATTGAGATAATCATGTGGTTTCTGCTAATTTTATTGTTGATATGATCAATTATACTGATAGTTTTCCTAACATTAAACCACCCTTGTATTCCTGCAATAAATTCTAGCTGATCAATGTGTATTATTCTTTTTTTTTTTATTTAAAGCAATTGGGGTTAAGTAACTTGCTCAAGGTTACACGGCCAGTTATTTCTGGGTGTGGTGCTGAGTATCTGAGCCCGGATTTGATCCAGGTCATCCTGACACTGGAGCCAGTGCTCTTACTCGCTGAGCCACCTGGCCGCCCCTAAGCAATTGGGGTTAAGTAACTTGCTCAAGGTTACACGGCCAAGTGTTTCTGGGTGGGTGCTAAGTGTCTGAGCCCGGGATTTGATCTCCAGGTCTTCTCAACACTGGAGCCGGTGCTCTTACTCACTGTGCTACCTGGCCACCCCCAATGTGTATTATTCTTGTGATAAATTGCTGAAGCTTTTTTGCTAATATTTTATTTAAAATTTTTGAATCTATACTCATGAGGGAAATTGTCCTATAATTTTCTTTCTCTGTTTTATCTCAACCTGATTTAGGTAACAGTACCATATTTAGTCATAACACAATTTGTTTGGACTCCTTCACTAATTTTTGCAAATAATTTGTAGAGTATTGGAATCAATTGTTCTTTAAATGTTTGATAGAATTCACTAGTAAATCCATTTGGCCTTGGAGATTTTTTCCTAGGGAGTCCACTGATTTTTTTGTTTTCTTTCTTTTTCTGAGATGGGGTTATTTAATTAATTTACTTCCTTTTCAGAAAATATGGGCAATTTTGTAAATAACCATCCATTTCAATAAGATTGTCAAATTTATGTGCATACAATTTGGCAAAATAATTACTAATTATTGTTTTAATTTCCTCTTTATTGGAGGTATATTCACCCTTTTCATTTGTGAGACTCATAATTTGGTTTTCTTCTTTCTTTTTTATCATATTGATTAAGGGTCTATCAATTTTATTTTTTTTCATAAAACAAGCTTTCAGTTTTACTTCTTAATTCAACAGTTTTCTTAATTTCAATTTTCTTAATTTCTCATTTGGTTTTCATTATTTCTAATTTAGCCTTTAATTGGGTATTTTCAATTTGTTCTTTCTCTAAAATTTTCAATTGCATACCCAATTCATTGTCTTCCCTTTTCTCCAATTTATTCATGTATGCACTCAGGGAAATGAAACTACTCCTAAGAACTGCATTTGCTGCATCCCAAACATTTTTCTATGTTGTCTCATTGTTGCCATTCTCTTGAATGAAGTTACTGATTGTTTCTATAATTTCTTATTCAACCCACTCATTCTTTAGGATTAAATTTTTTAGTTTCCAGTTCGTTTTTAGTCTATCTTTCCATGGCCCTTTATTGCATAAGAATTTTATTGCATCATGGTCTGAGAATGATGTATTTAATAGTTGTGCCTTCCTGCACTGAATTGTGAGGTTTTTATGTCCTAGCACATGGTCTAGTTTTGTGTATGTGCCATGTACCACTGAGAAGATGGAATACTCCTTTTTAACCCCATTCATTTTCTCAAGAGATTAATCATATCTAGTATCTCTAAAATTCTATTCACCTCCTTAACTTCTTTATTGTTTATTTTGATGTTAGAATTATAAAGTTCAGTGAGGGGGAGATTAAGGTCCCCCACTACTATAGTTTTGCTATCTATTTCTTCATCTAATTCCCTTTATTTCTCCTTTAGGAATTTGGATGTTATAATACCACTTGGTGCATACATGTTAAATAATGATATTGCTTCATTCTCAATAGTATTTTGTAGCAGGATATAATTTCTTTCCTTATCTCTTTTAATTAGATCAGTTTTTGCATTTTCTTTATCTGAGATAAGGACTGCTATCCGTTTTTTTTTTTTACTTTAGCTGAAGCAAAATATTTTCTTCCCCAGCCTTTTACCTTTACCCTGTGCAGTATCCCCTTGTTTCAATTTTTTTTTTTTGTGGACAGCATATTGTAGGTTTTGTTTTTGAATCCATTCTGCTATCCACCTCTGTTTTATGGAGCTTCATCCCATTCACATTCACAGTAAGGATTACTGTCTCTTTCCCTGCATCCTATTCCCTCCTGTGTTTATATTTTTTTCTACCTTCTCCCTTCCCCTCCTTGAGGGTGTTCCTTTTGACCATCGCCTACCTCAGTATTCCCATTCTGTGACCCCCCTCTTCATTAACTACCCTTTTTTCTTGCTACTATTTCCTCCCTTCTATCCCCCCCCCCTTATCAACGCCTTACCCCTCCTACTGCCTATCAGACACAATGGATTTTTATACTTATTGGAGTATATTATTCCCTCTTTGGCCCCAGACCAATGAGAATGAATTTCATACAGTGCTCCTCTCCTTCCCTCATTTTCCTCCATTATAATGAGTTTTTTTTATCTTTTCACATTAGAATCTTCAACTTAATTGACTATGTTGATCCCTCTTTGAACCAGAACCAGTGAGAATAATGTTCAAATGATGTTCATCACCCTCTCTCCTTCCCCTCTACTAAAATATGTCTTTATGCTTCTTTCTTGGCATAATTTACCTTTATCTTCCTCATCCTTTCATTTTATCCCATTACCATCCCTTTGAACCCCTTTAGAAGTTTTCTTTTTTTAATTATCATATTAGTTCATTTATACCCACACCCTCTGTCTATGTATATCCCTTTTAAAAGTCTTAATAATGATTTATATTTCAATATTGACAAACATAAGCTTCTCATATAAGGATGTGAATGTTTTGTTCTTATTGCAACACAAATTATGTGCATGTGTGTGTGAGTGTGCATATGTGCGTGTGTGTTTTCCTTGTTTACCTTTTTATACTTTCTTGAGTCTTGTAATGGGAGATCAGATTTTCCATTGAGTTCTTTATTTTTCATCAGAAAAGTCTGGAAGTCCCTTATTTCATTAAATGACCATCTCCTTGCCTGAAAGATTATGCCCAGTTTTGCCAGGTAGTTGATCTTTGATTGAAGTCCTAGCTCTTTTTCCTTATGAAATATTAAATTTCAATCCCTCTTATCTTTTAATGTAGAAGCTACTGGGTCCTGTGTAATCCTGACAGTAGTTCCATATTTGAATTGTTTCTTTTTGGCTGCTTGCAGTATTTTCTCCTTAACCCTGTAATTCTGGAATTTGGCTACTACATTTCTTGGAGTCTTCAATTTGGAATTTCTTTAAGGAGGAGTGAAGTGAATTCTTTCAATAACTATTTTACCTTCTGATTCTGGGAATTCAGGACAGTTTTCTTTGACAATGTCTTGGAGGATGCTGTCCAGGCTGCTTTTTCCATCATGGTTTTCTGGTAGTCCAATAATTCTTAAGTTATCTCTCCTAGATCTGTTCTCCAGGTGAGTTGTTTTTTCCAGTGAGACATTTTACACTTTTTTCTAATTTTTCAATATTCATGCTTTGCTTGATTGACTCTTGGTGCATCATAGAGTCCTGAGCTTTGATTTGACTGATACCAATATTTAGTGAATTATTTTCTTCAGTTAGTTTTTGAAGGTCCTTTTTTAGGGAGATGTATTTTTCCAGTTAGGTCACAAATTTTACTTTTCAAGGATTTGTTTTCTTCAGTGAGACATTTTTTTCCTATTTGGTCACTGTAGATTTAAATTTATCTTCTACCTCTATAATTTGGGTTCTAAAATCTTTCTTGAATACCTCCAAGAATGCTTTTTGGTCTTGAGACCAGTTCATATTTCCTTCTGTGGTCTCAGTTGGGAGTGTATAGTTCATGTTGTTCTCTATATTTTGTTGTTCTTGCTCACTATAATAAGCTCTGATTGATTTAATTGCCTTCCCCTTCTCCTTCTCAGCTTCCTTCCTTCCCACTGTAATTTCCCATTTTCTAATTTCTCAGGCTGGGTGCTAAGGGCCTGGTTGTTGACTTTGTGTGCTGTAGCCTCTGAATGTGTAGACTGAGCCCAAGGCCAGCATTCTCAGTTTCCCCCTGAGTTACCCTGAGGCTCACAGAGTAACCTGGGGGGAGGAGTGGTCTTGTCACTTCAGACTCCCCCCTCTATACTCCTGGGCTACAGCTCAGGCAGGCTCAGCAGGTGGCCTCTTCATGTTCCCCTAGTAGTGCTGAGGTCCACCTGGTCTTGTGTTGTTAGCTCTTGCTAGATCCAACCCCTGGGCTTTGGGAGCTCTTGCTGGTCAGGTGAGGTGGGCCTTGTTGGGACCCCTCCAATCCTTTACTTCAGACTACTTACAGCCTCAGTTATGCCCTTTCTCTGTGGCTCCTAAACCTGAGCCTATTTCAGGATTTTACTCTGGGTGGGACATTTATCTCTGGGTTTTCTAGGTCAGGGAGGGGGAATCAGAGCAGCTTGAGTTTATTTTGGCATCATGGCCCCTAAAAAATCAGGTAGATGATTTTAAACCTTCCAGGCTGTGGGCTGATAGTCCCATGAGAAGCTGTTGTCTCTGCTGTGGGGCCTGAGCTTTCTCTTAACCAGCCCTGACAGATCCTCCTGTCCCATGGTGAGATGCTGGTGACATGGCTGCAAGTCAAGCTTGGCGTGTGTGGGTCTGCTGCCTGGGGCTCCTTTTCTCTCTGCTCTAGTCAGCTCTCTAGTCTGGGCTGGTGCAGGGCCCATGTGCTATGTGCTCCCCCTGCCCAAAACCACGTGGGCACTTTTCTGGGCTTGATTCTGCCACCCTCTGTCTCCCAGTGTATATTGACAACCTAAAATCCATTCAGATTCACTTTTTAAAGTTTAGTGATGTGATTCTTGGGGGAGCTTAGAAAAGGTACTGCTTCCACTCTGCCATCTAATGGCATTTCTTAAGGAATTGTTTTCTTCAGTTGGTTATTCTCCTTCCTTTCCCATGCTGTTAACTCTCACTTGCATGCCATTCATTTCTTTCCCCAATTTTCCTTCTATCTCTCTTATTTGAATTTTGATTTCTTTCTTGAATTTCTCCAAGAAAACTTTTTGGGCTTGAGAATGATTCCTATTCCCCTTTGAGGATTCAGATATAGTTATACTGATATTGTCCTCTTTTGAGTTTGTATTTTGATCTTCCATGTCTTCCTGGTGTTGGTGTTTGCCTGTTTTGCCATAATGGAGCTTGGGATCTCCTGCTGGTTTCCTGCAGTGGGGCTCCTTGCTGGATTGCTGGGATGCTTCCTGCCTTAGGTTATGCTCCCCTTTTACCGAGTGAAATTAACCTTTTTTACAAATCCTGCAACTTTTCTAGGCTAAAAGATTGCTCCACACTTTCAGTAGTTTCACTGTTCCAGGATTTTGGTTGAGGTGCTATTTTTCTGGTTGTTCAGAGGTCAAAATGGGAAAGTGACAGTGATTTACTACTTACTCTGCCCTTTTGACTCCCAGAAGTCCACTTCTTTTTAAAATAACTCTCTTTTTACCATTAACCACCAAGTGATTATCCATTTTTTAAAAAAGTTGTTCTAAAAAATTCTAGCCCTTTTCTGCCACCAATTTTTTAAAATATTCATTACTTTATTCTTAAATTAGTGTGACTCACTATAAGTGGCAACTATGTCCTGTTCAAACTTGCCCATTTCATTATACATACAGCTGACAGACAATTCAGTTCTTTATGAGGTCCATGATTTCATCAGAGTAGACATTCCATCAGCTGACATTAATCACAACCTTTCCTTATCTAAATTTGAAGTGTTTCATGTGTTGTTGTGGTCAAGAAGAAGTTCATATTTGGTAATATATGTATATGCATATGCATGTGCATATGCATATGTATATGTATAATGTATATATATTTGTTGAACAGCCTATCCAAACTAAAATATGTTGGATGTTGGGCCACAGAAACTTATTTTACCAATCAATACATGAAGCCTTTTTAATTTGGTCCAACATTTGATATCTTGTATAGTATCTATCTATCTATCTATCTATCTATCTATCTATCTATCTATCTATCTA
>NW_027185616.1:28617998-28628491 GCF_028583685.1 Petaurus breviceps papuanus
CTATCTATCTATCTATCTATCTATCTATCTATCTATCTATCTATCTAGTATAGCCTTTGGGAACCCAGAGTCACCTAAACTTTCTAAAAAATACTGTTTTCAGTATGTCACATGTGTGTTAAATAAAAACATGAGTGGTTGGATATAATGTATCTTATTACACCTAGTTGCCTACATGATCATCCTCTACTGATCAGTACTTCTCATCATGAATTGTGAGAGTCATCTCTCAATGAGGGTAAAGTAGCTTACTGAACTAATTTTAGAGATTTCCTGATGCCATTATTAATTCTGTATCCATCTCATCTCCAAAATTATAATAATAAATTTGTTCATCTAATAAATAAGTTGATTCCTTGATGGAAAGACACAGCTTATTTAATTTCAGTATATTTTAATTTTCTACATGTTTCTGAATATATGATATATGCTTAGAAATACTTAGTGAGTATAATTTGTTGTGAGTGATTCACAAGATATGATGTATTGGGGGTATACAAACATAGTCCATGCTAATGATTAAAATTACAAATCTATTCACAATGGTTTCTCTGTATCAAATTACGGTATAATTAATAGTGTGTTTAGGTTTACGTTTGAATTTATTATATGTGCATCAGATAAAATTAATACACTACCTTAGGCTTTTCATTAAGCTAATTGCCACATAATCACATTTTGTTTGACTCAATGACATGACAATGAGATTTTAGACTATAATTCTTATGGTAGCTATGAAATTTCCAAGGGATGAGCCACAGACACCAGTATTCTGGAGTAGTGAAAAACAAGAGAGGGTAGAAGGAAAGTTAAATAGTAGACAGTTCACATAAAAGTATAGATTCTTCTCTAATATTTAGAAATATAACCTTGTCTAAACTCCATACTCAGCCAAGTTCCATTATTGTTTGTGAACATTTTATCCCTAGAAATACAGGAGGATTGAGAACAAGTCCTTGAAGATGCAAAACACAACAAAATATGCTAGTCAACAATAGGAGGGTGATCATCCCCAAGTAGATTATCAAAACACCATATCAACAGGGAACAAGTTAAGGTAATCAGATAAATGGAGACCATAATATATGAACACATTAATAATATTTTCAGGACAATAGAGTGGATTACTTATTGGATATTTGACAGACATGTGCAGGACTATTTTATTATGTATCAATGATATTAAAATGAGCATAAACAAGAACAAAGAAGACAGAGTCAAGATGGTGGAGTTGAAAAAGGACTTCCATGGGGCTCTGGCCTCCACCACCTCCAATTCATGTAAAAGGTGACTCTGAACAAGTTTTGGAGCTACAAAACCCACAAAAAACAAAACAAAACAAAACAAAAAACAGATAAGCGAACCTCCTGCTGAGGACAGCCTGGCAGGCAGGCAGGAAGTGTCCAGCCCAGTGCTATGGGAAATGACCATAGCCAAGGAGAGCCACAGGTTTTAGCCTCAGTGTGGGCTTGACCAGCCCCTGGCTGGAGGGACTTCAGATCACCTTCAGCTGTGCCAGGTTCTAGAATTATCAATACACAGATGCTGAGGACAAAATCAGAGGTCAGTGCAGTGTGGAATTTGGGATACAGTAATTTGGGAGTGTGGTCAGCCTTTGCCCCTGGGGCGAGAAGCTGTTGAGGCTCCAAGCCAAGAAGCCCCAGCTACATGGCTGCTTCAGCTCCTGGCCTGCAGATTTTAGGGGGATCAAGCTACCAGTCTGAGGGGTAACAGCTCTGGATTTAACCTTCTTGGATCTGCATTTCAGTCTAGGGTGAAGGTACTGGGATGCATGAGCAGTTTGCCAGAGAGCATGTTGAGGATTCAAAGAGAGCACCCAACTAATACTTTCAGCAACTGAGAAAACCCCAGAGATTGATGACAAAGCTCCCCTGTCTAGGGGCAGAGTCCTATTCTGGCAAAAAGCCCACAAGGCAAATAATTGAGTGGCAGCATGAGCAAGCAAAGGAAGCAAAGCAGGCAAAGCAATCAAACTTTGCACTCCTTTTTTGGGGACAAAAAGAATCAAAGCATGGAACAGGAGGAAGATAATAAAGTCAGAACTCTTGCAACAAAAGCTTCCAAGAAAACTCCAGCTTGTTACAGGCCATAGACGATCTTAAAAAGGATTTTGAAAACAAAATAAGAGATGTGGAGGAAAATTGGGAAGAGAAATGAGAATGATGCAAGAAAATTATGAAATGAGAGTCAACAACCTGACTGAAGAAAATAACACCTTAAAAAATAAACTAACTCAAATGACAAAACAGGCTCAAAAAGGCAATGAGGAGAAGAATGCCTTAAAAAAACAGATATTGCAATATGGAAAAAAGAATCTCAAAAGCCCATTGAAGAGAATCATTCCTTCAGAATTATATTAGAGCAAATGGAAGCTAGTGATGTTATGAGAAATCAAGATATTATTAAACCAAAAAAATGAAAAAAATATATGGCAATGTGAAATATATCATTGGGAAAGCCACTGACCTGGAAAATAGATACAGGAGAGATAATTTAATAATTATTAGACAACCTGAAAGCCATGATAAAAAAAAAACAACTTAGAAAACATCCTTCAAGACATTCTCAAGGAAAATTGCCTTGATATTTAAGAACCAGAGTGCAAAATAGAGGTTGCAAGAATCCAATGATAACTTCCTGAAAAAGATTAGAACAAGAAAACTCCTAGGAATATTATAGCTAGATTCTGGAATTCCCAGATCAAGGAGAAAATATTACAAGCAGCTAGGAAGAAACAATCTGAATATTGTTGAAACACAAACAGAATAACACAGGATCTGTTAGCTGTGCATATATTTGTGTAGGTATACATAGATAGAGGGCACAGGACTAATTTAACAGAAAGGGATGATACTTAAAAGGTGATATCAAGAGGTGAGAGAGGAATATAATGAGAGGAGATGCAGAGAGATAGAATGGGGTCAACTATCTCATAGAGAAGAGGCAAGGGAAAATGGTTACAATGGACGGGAAGAACAGAAAGGCAAAAGGGAATGGATCAACCTTATTCTCTTTGAATTTGGCTTAGGGAGGGAATGAAATACACATTAAATAGGGTATCTCACCCCACAGGAGAGTTGGGGTGAAGGACATGATAGAGGGGATGATGGAAGGGAGGGCAGGCTGGGTGGGGAGGAAAGTTGGAAGCACCCACTTTTGAAAAGGACAGGATCAAAGTAGAGAATAGAGTAAGTGGGAGGTATGATAGGAGGGAGGGTAATATAGTCAGTCTTTTACAATATATCCTCTATGGAAATATTTTGCATAGTTACACATGTACAACCTATATTGCATTGCTTATCTTCCCAGTAAAGGTGGGTGACAAGTGAGGAAAGGAATGAATCTGGAATTCAAAGTTTTAAAATAAAATGTTTATATATATATGTGTGTGTGTGTGTGTGTGTGTGTGTGTGTGTGTGTGTACACTATTGTTAATATTATTTTACATAAAACTGCAAATAAGATATACAGGCACTGGGGCATTCACTGTGCCCTGCTGGAAAGTCAGATGGGGTATGGGGGAAGATGTGGGAGAGAGTAGATTGGAGGAGGTCATATCCCATGGGATAGCTACTTTGGGGCTGTGGGTAGGGGAAAAAAGGGGAGAAAATTTGTAACTCAAAATCTTGCAGAAATGAATGATGCAAACTAGAAGTTAACAAAGCCTTAAAAAAAAAAACAAGTACAAAGACAAGATACTCTGGTGACATTTGAGAGAGGGAAAGGGAGGTGTAGACACTATGTTACTGAGGTAAAAGAGGCATTCCTCTTTCTGAATATGAAGTACTGTATTCTTATTGTTGAACCGTTTCCCTCACACTCCCATAGGAACACTCCCCCAACTTCCACTTGCACTGTTAGTAAAATCCCTAGAAAGCAATTGCTAATAATCTCAAGATCATATAACTAACCATGAGAAATTAAATTTCTAGTATTTTTGCTCATGGGCTCCCTGTGATATGCTCTCCATTAATAATCATCCATGAAATTAGGTTTGCAACCAAGGTATTAATTAAAATGATATAGCAAGTATACTAGTATATAAAAAGTCCTCTAAAAGTCTGGAGGCACACAAGGTCTCAAGAGACAGCAGGCATAAACTTAAAAAGTATATTGAACTCATTCCATGAATTAATTGTCTCAAGAGACTAAAGTCTTAGGGCATCAATGTCCATGCCTAGTCACCAAAATAAAAAAAAAAAAACATATCACAGGACCCTGAATTCCTCCCTTGTATTTGGCAGAAAATCACGAGTAACTCAGAGAGTCAGGAGAGCTGTACTTAGATGTATTAATACAGTGTCCTTGATGAATAATCTTATTGTATATTCTATCCTGCTGTGGCTAGGAATGCTTCTTTTATTTGTTGATTGATTCACAACAAATATTTCACTTCATTTTCATCTTGAATTCCAAGTACCATCAGAATAGCCTTGTCAATACTCTGTAAAAGGAATTCTCTCTCAGGGCTGACTCCAACTCAGGCATGCTCTGAACTGGAACTTTTACCACTAGACTGATTCACTGCTTCACTTTGTTCACTGTTAGACTGACTGTTATTTTTACATATAGGCCTAGAAATGTGTACCATTCCTTCAGTAATTAACAATATATTTACATCATGCCTACATCCAATATTCAAAATATTATTATCTTCTCAATTTCATGTATTGTTTATGCTTTTTTAGTTATTGATTCAAATGATATCACTTAGCCCAGGAATGGGGAACCTGTGGTCTCAAGGCAACGTGTGGCCATTGAGTGCAACCTTTTACCTGAGTCCAAGTTTTACAGAACACATCTTTTTATTAATGGAAATTGTTCTGTGAAGTTTGGATTCAATCAAGAGACTACATTTGAGGACCTAATGGGCAACATATGCTCTTGAGGAGATTCCCTACCCCATCTTAGTCTATAACCTTGTCCTAAGTTTTCTTTTCCCTTTATACTCTTTCTCGTGGAGATTTCATCTGCACTCAAAAAGTCAATAATTATTTCTATGCCAATGAATCCGAGATCTATATATCCAGCCCTAACCACTCTCAACCTTTCACCAACTACTTTTTGGCATGAGTAACTGTATGTATCATAAAAATCTCAAAATACTATGCCCAAAAGATAACTGATGGTTTGTTTTCTATACCCTCCTGTTTGACAGTTTTCCTATTAATATTGAGAATATTACCATCGTCCCAAGTTCCTCATGCTCACAATCCCATTGTCAGTTTCAATATTTCTTTTCTATTTCAGCTAGGTGGCAGAATATCTATATCTATATGTATATCGATATCTATATCTCTCTCTATACATATATATGTGTGTATGTATGTGTATGTATATGTATACACACATACATACACATATATATGTATATGTATATATATATGTATATGTACCATGTTTCCCCGATAATAAGACACTGTCTTATTATTTTTTTTGGACAGAAAAACACCAGAGGGCTTATTTTCAGAGGAGGGCTTATTTTAATGAACATTGACAGCAATTTTAATAAACAGGTAAATGTGAACAAAAAAATGTACCTTTATTCAATAAGCAAATCACTGGGGAAGAACAGGATGACACGCTCACTGCTGCAGCTCTGATTGGATGCAGCTCAGAGCGCGGCGTGCATTTCACGGGGGGAGGGGGGGAAGGATGGTGCATACAGAGGGTACCATAATGTAGCGTGTAGCACAGGGGATCACCTTCACTACAGTAGCAATCTCAATAGGGCTTATTTTTGGGGGAGGGCTTATTTTAGAGGAATCTTACACAGTAAGGGGAGGGCTTATTTTCGGGATAGGTCTTATTATCGGGGAAACACGGTATGTATATTGCTTTGCCTGGAATCAGGAAGACCTGAGTTCAAATTCGAGCTCTGTCATCCTGAGTAAGTCACTTAACCTGTCTCTGTTTCAAATTCTTCAACTGTAAAATGAGAGTAATAATAGCACCTCTTTCCCAGGATTCTTGTGGGCATCAAATGGGATAATATTTGTAGAGCACTTAGCACATTATCTGATACATACCAGGTAGTTAATGCATGCTTTTTTTTCCTTCCTTCCTCCTTGTTCCATTCTCTCTTCTCTGCTACTTACCCCACATATTCAATCTGTTCATAGATCTTGTAATTTCTACCTTTACATCTTTTGTAAAAATCCCCTTCTCTTCATTCATATAGTCACAACTGTAGTATGGGTCCTCATCACCTTTCTCCTGAACTATCACAATCACTGTCTGATTGGTCTTGACTCAATACTCTTCATGGTCTAATCCATTCTTCTTTCTGTTGCCAAAGTGATTTTCTTCAAATTTTGTGCTTACAATGTCACTACACTACACAATAATCTCTACTGGCTCCCTATTATGGAATACATAAAAATGATTAAAGTATAAGAACACAGCAAAAGTAGGATGTGGTTATAATATTAATGACTTTAAAAGCCACAGGATTTCATACAGATCTTTAAAATATTTCATCTGTGGTCCATAATGTGCCTTTAATACCCCACTTGCTTCTTCTGATACACGACACCTCATATTCTGACTTAGTAGACTTTCACTACCTGTTCCCTAGGCCTAGAATTCTCTTTTTCTCTTTGAGAAGATCCCTGACTCTTATATTCTCTAACTTTCAAGACTTAGCTTAAATTCTCCTTTCTATAGTAAACTTTCTATTTATATTATATTTATCTTCTATGTACATTTTTATCTCTATATACGCTATTCCTTAGGACAAAGACCTTTTAACCCATCCTTTCCATACCCATCATGTCACCAAGGGGCTGAATACATTAAATAAGGATGTGTTGACTGACTGTCTAGGTATGGGATTCCAACCTCATACTAGGGAGAATAAAAATTTAAATTATTTTATATAGCAAGATTCCTCCCACATATCTTCACCCTAATGAAGTATCAAAATGATACTTCAACAAATCGGTGGTCACTAACTTCTGAAAATCATTCAACAGAGGACTAAAGAATAGTAATAATCACAGGCAAATATGTCCAAAAAAGATTAATTAGACCTTCTCTTAATTCAATAGTTAAGAAGAGGAAAGCACATTTCTGTGCTGTTTGAGGTAGACAAAACAACTTTCTCTCAAATCTCTGAGTTAGGTAATTATAATAAAACAATATGGGCAAGAATACTGAGTCTGAAATAAGGAAGACTTTAGTTCAAATGGAACCTCAGATATTTGCTAGTGATGTGACTCTGAGCAAGTCATTTAACCCTGTTTGCCTCAGTTTCTTCATTTGTAAAATAATCTGGAGAAGGAAGTCACAGAACACTTCAGTATTTTTGCCAAGAAAACCCAAATGGGGTCATAAAGAGTTGGATACACTGAAAAATTACTGAACAACAACAACAATAACAATAGCTATCATAGATGATATTTAATAGCATTTTAAGATATAGAAATATTTCATTTACATTAAATTAGCATTCAATCCTCACAATGACCCATTAGAGACATGGTGAAGGAATCATTATCCCCATGTTGCAGATGAAGAGATCAAAGCCATAAAAAACTTAAATATTTTGTATATCTGCTTTATATATCAGAACCAGCCTTTGGTCTTGGGTCTTTTGATTCTAAGGTCAGTGCTCATCATTATAGTATGTGTAATGGGAATATAAATTTTAAAGAAATTCCCTGCCCCTAGGCTAAAGTGCACCTGGAGCCTGGGGTGGGAGGCTTGTTTTTCAGTAGATACTTCTTGATTGGCCAGTGAGTCAATAAGGTTGTTACATTCTCTGAGCCAAGAGAAGGCTATATAAGCCCTGATGTGTAGCTTTGTTTTGGGGGCTCACTTTGAGAAGTTTTCTGTGATTTGATCATATGAGACTCTGGGAAGCCATTGTTGTTGAGAGCCCCTCCCCCCCCCCGGCTTTGAAAAAACCCAGATGTTGATTTGGTATGGATGGAATGGTTGGACAGTTTGGAAAGCTGTCTACTTGATCTGTTTCTGTCTTGATAATTCTATCTGTATATTCTGCAGTTCGGGGTGCTGACCTTTTACCCCTGAACTAGGTAAATGATACATATTTGACTGATTAAAGTAAGCTTGTTAACCCATTTTGAGCTGCTTTCCTTTATCAAAGCAGATCTAAGAACATGTGTTGGCAGACACCCTGGGGATGTGGGGGTGTTTGCTGCTACAGTATGCTGAGCTCAACTAATAATTATTATTGACATCATAAAAGTACAACAAAAACAGCAGTAACAAGGCAATACTGAATGTTGGCAAATGACATAAGAATAATATCACTGAATTTTGGGAGAGGGAGCAATATTTGGTGAGCCAAAAGGATTTTCATTTCTTAGGAAAGTAATAACAATAGGGAGCATACTCACAATTTGGTTTCTGAATAAGTACTTGTATTATGCAGCTGGACAAAATAAGTCATTGAAAAGGTCAAGTGACTAGTCCCCAAGTTTATTCAATAAATCAATGGTAAAACTGGGAATAGAGCCCATTTCCCTTAATGTTTATGTTCTAGGAGCTTTGCCATATTGCATTTCTATCTCCTCTATTCACCAACATTTCTATCTTTGGTTTAGATGAACATATCTCCAAAGGTTTTGAATTTGGTTCAAAAGACCATCTGATAAATAAATTAAGCACAAAAATCTCCCCATATACCAAATCTGAATTTAAAGTAGGAGTGAAATTGTAGTTCTGGATTCCTAGTTGATGGGCAAGAATTTTTAGAACCATTAAAGAAGCAGTATATAGTGAAAGCTTCTACTCATCTGAGGAAAAAGAACACCTGGTCCAAAGGGAACTGTAAATCATCTCAGATCTCAAACTCTAGGTCCTAGAGGAAAAATAAAACAACATAACCTGTTTTGAAGGAAAATGAAAGTTATCTCAGGGGTGACTAGGTGGAGCAGTGAATTTGAACCTGAGTTCAAATCTGGCCTCAGACATTTAACACTTACTAGCTTCATTAGTAAGGTCACTAGAGTGATCTTTGGCAAGAAACGCAAATCCTATGGTCCTGCCTTCCCTCTTCTAAAAAAAAAGACAAGAGAAGAAAAAGAAAGTTATCTTAGATCCCACATACATTTAAAGTATTAGCATGGGGGAGGGGGTAGAGGCTTTTTCTTCCAAAGATTCACAAGATCAGGGACTGAATACCATGTGTAAGTTATCACATAGGTGTGTATGTCACCTCCTACTGTCTTGTAATTAGGCTCTAGAATGGGTTCAGAACATAAGTAGGATGAGTGTTTTTTAAGTCCAACCCACAGAGACCTCATTACCACTTTATTCTTCCTTAGCCACTGAGTTCTCTGAAAAAACAAACAAACAACAAATTCCTGGCTTTTGGCAAATTAGAAGCAGGGAGATTATATTCTGATTCTGTTATGAATCATCTCAGAATTGTAGAAAGTGAGTACTACAATTTACTCGTCATTTTTTCATCTTATTATAAGCATTGGATGACCAATTCTCACTCCCATTACCCCTTTGCTTCAGAATATGTTATGAAACAAAAATATTTTTTGCTTACTTTTGTCTTGACCCTCCACAATATAAACATACATACATACCTAAATATGTATATATGTGTATATATATGTGTGCATATATATGTATTTTTTTATCTATTGTATTTACCCCCTAGTTTCCTCACTTTAATGTTAACAGCACTACTTTATATTGTAGTTTTTCACTTCACACTCATTTCATTTTCTTAAGATTATCATGGACCTGTAACTCTCCAGAAGACACTGAACTTTCAGCCATCCTCAACAAAGCTCAATGCTCCTTCTCTCATGCCAACCAAAATATTAGACTACAAGGAAGAATAAGTGTGCACTTCCATCATCTCTTTCACTTTAAGACTTCCCCTTTACCCACAATCCCAGAAACCTCTATTCCCTTTATCTGCTCTGTGAAATTGTCAATTCCCAAAGTTATATCACCTTTATCATTTCCCTTCTTCCTTTCTTCTCAAGTATTGATGGAGAAAATCACAAGAAATATTATCTAACCTCAAATGTATCCTCAGTACTATATGACCCATTTATCTTTTTCTTGATTGGCCATCTATGTTACTCCTCACAGAAGCTATTCAAAAATTTTCTCTTCTTGGAAATCGTACATCACCTCCTTTTCTATCACCCCTTTAAAACTTCACCTACTTTAATGAGGAAAGAGTCCATCCATTTCAAGGTGTTTCTTGTCTCATACTTAATGTCTTCAGAGCCCTATCTTCCTTTTTTCTTTTTGTTCTGTTGCAAAGATGGAAGAGAGAAGATCAAAGGGATGGACCTTCTCCTTAACAAAGCTAAACTTTGTGCTTATATCCTGCATCCTATTCATTTATTATCTTCTTTATGTAGGCAGAGTAGGAATCTGCATCTTTCTTCCCTTGGATTCATCTTTAAGCTAGTTTTTAATGTCAGTGTAAACAAAATAAGTATATACACCCCATCTTATATTTATATTTTTT
>NW_027185616.1:28628591-28632582 GCF_028583685.1 Petaurus breviceps papuanus
TCTCTCTGTCTGTCTGTCTCTTACACACACTGACACAAAGAGAAACAAAATTGCATTCAGGGCTTGATTGGTTGATAGAGGAATACTATACATTGGTCTCTTCCTTCCGTGGTTTGTTAAAACCATCATTCTCTTCCTCATCCACAATACAGATTTATTAACTTTATTACCTTTATCATGATACCTGGGAAACTGACCATTTGATCATTCCCTTTCTTTCTCTTATTTTCAAGTTCTATCCATTGACTTTTCCCCTGACATCTGCAAACAAACATGATTTTACTCCATTAAGAACTCTTCAGTTCATCCTGTCATTTCCTCACACTATTGTCTTATATATCTCCCCCTTTTCACAGTTAATCTCCTGGAAGAGGCTGTGCATAGTAGATACTTGCACTTCCTCTCCTCCTAACCAGGCGTCAGTAATTTGCAATGTGACTTCTGACCGCACCGCTAAACTTAAATTGTTGTTGTTTTTTTTTTTTTACGCAGGCTATCAAAGATCTCTTTCCTGTTAACATCAATATCCAATTTCTCAGTCCTTAGTGTTCTTGAACTCCATGTAGTTTTTGACACTTTCAAGTAACTTCTCATGGAAACTCTCTCTTCTCAATTGAATTAGACAATAATGAGGTAAAGCAATCACAGACTTTCTGGGGTTGTATGACTAGGGCGATTATGACATTCTTGACAGGCCAAATAAATTAATGAATGACTTCATCATTAAAAATAAAAAAAGAAGAAACTCGCTCTTTTCTTCTTTCTTGTTTCTCCTATTTGTCTGGTGGTTTCTCCTGTCTCTGTTGCTATTGAATCCTCCTGATACGGTACAATAAATGTGTATATCCCCCATGGGTGTCTTGTGTGTTCTCATCTTCTCTTTGTGCTCTTGGTGAACTCATTATTACAAAATAATAAGATTTTAAGACATACTTCATAATTGATTGCCCAATTAATTGATTGATTCTCATTTTTTTTTCAGTGTAACAACATCAGCTCCCATTAGGTTCTAAATTATCCCTATTCAGATAACACATCAATGTGCATAGATAGCCCTAATCTCTCCAGTTTCCTATCTGGTGGAAAACTGAAAGTCCTGTAGACATCTGAAATTCTTCTTGAACTCATATTTTTCTTCAAACTCATCCTTACTCCAGAATACTTCTTTCAAATAATTCTAGAGTCTTTTATTGTTGTTGTTGTTATTGTTAGGTTGTTTCTGTCCTGTCCAATTATTCATGACCCAAATTAGGGTTTTCTTGGTAAAGATACTGTAGTAGTTTGGCATTTCCTTTTCCGGCTCATTTTATAGATGAAGAACTGAGATGAATGGGGTTAAGTGACTTGTCCAAAGTGAAACAAGTTGTAATTGTCTGAGGCCAGATTTGAACTTAGGAAGAAGAGTCTTCCTAATTCCAGGCCCAGAACTCTAACATGTGCCACCTAGGTGCTCTTGTGAAGTCATCTTCGAGTCATTCCTTTCTCTCAAATATAATAATCTACTAATTTGTCAAGTATTTTTCATTCTAATTTCATAACATCTGCCACATCTATCCTATTCTATCCACTCCTGTGCTTTTTACCCTAGGTCAGACATTTATCACTTATTCTCTTTAATAAAATCAACACCAATAGCTATGTTGATGATGACTAACATCTGTGTAGTACTTGAAGGTTTGAAGGTAGAATGAAATGATCTGGATTAGATTCTATAGGATAGTGGGGATATTCTTTATATTGCGAATATTGTTTTTGAAGTTGTTCGGCCTTTTATGTTTAAGAGGACTGTGACATCTTGAGGTGATTTTTTTGCATGAATCAGATTTAAGTGAGGCAGAATTTGGCAAATTCATCAGCCTCACTCTCTCTTGCAGAGGCATCAAAGTCCAGTGACAAGATGAAAATGAGGATGACTGGCAATGGCCCAGGATGCACTTGGCATTTTCAGTGTCTGATTAAGCTCTAAGTGTTCCACAGTGCTTTCATTAACTGCTTTCATGGTTGCTGGAACAAATTGTTCTCATGCTCCCATCCCTGGGGTGGGGGGGGGGGAGTCTTCACATGCTTGGAGTAGATGTCTCTTTTAACTCATTGACAGGTTTGAGGCCTTTTGCTTACCCTCAACCTGGTTTAGCCTGTCTGCTGAGACAGTTTATTGGTGTGTGGCCACTTCTTATCCTGGAGTTTCTTAGAGTCAGAGGTGAAAGATGGGTGAAAGCAGACACCAAAGGTAGATGGACAGCTGTGGCAGCAGAGGTTCTAGTCCTCTCTGAACACCCCACATACCCCAATTAGGGAAGTATCAGAAAATTTACATGCTGCAAATTGACCCGGTTGAGATTATGTACTATAACTTTGCAGTGGACCAAGTCAACACCAAATTGAGCAATTACTTGCCAGAGAGCTAAACATAGGGAAACTAGTTCAATCCAGTTTCATCTGATCAAGGTCAGATATTCCCAGTCATCCTAGAATTTGGAGAATCACATACAATGGACCAGTGATGTCACATAAATTAAAATGTATTAAAATGCTTTGTCCCAATTAATTTGCACATAGTCATATCTGAAAGAGTGCATACCTGTGATGATTCATCTCTTTTTCTTGGAATACACTGGGAAACATTAAGTGCGAAAGGGGCTATAAGAACATCTTTCCTTTACTTAGGTTAAAAAAAATATAGCCATTTCTTTCCTAATTTGAAAGCTACTTAAAAATATTAATATGGAATCATAAATCTGAACATAGAGCTACCAAGGACTTTTTTGTTGTTTAGTAATTTTTTCAGGTTTGTAAGACTCTTTGTTATCCCATTTGGAGATTTCTTTGCAAAAATACTGGAATGTTTTGCCATTTCTTTCTTCAGCTCATTTTACAATGAAGATACTGAGGCAAACAGGGTTATTTGCCCAGGCTCACAGAGTCACTAAATTTCTGAGGTTGGATTTGAAATTAGAAAGATGAATCTTCCTGACTCCAGGTCCAGCACTGTATTCACTGGGCTACCTAAATGCCCCTAGAAATTACCTTAGACTTCATCTAGTTCAGCTCTCTCATTTGTGGAAATTATGGCCCAGAAATATATAATGACTTTAAGTTCACAAGCAATAGATGACAAAGCTGATATCCAAACTCTAGGTCCTCTGACTCTAAAACAAGGGCTTTTTCTGTATACAAAATGCCATACCACTAGTTGCCATGGGATATATGGTGTAATATTGTTATATCTACTGGGATATAATTTTGAAAATTATTCTAAATATAAGACATGACAAAGCAGATAGACAAATCATAAAAATTATCCAAGTTTACATTGCTTTTTATACAATAGATATAGACACTATTATATAAAGATATGGTTGCTAACTAGATGAGTAATGTTTCATCACAATAATAGTGACCCAGTTTATCACATTTAGCATAAATTACTATACTCTGTCAGACAGCAGTGCTATATAATGTTAATTATTTTGTGTATATAGACTTAGATATTAAAATTATAGAACTAAATAAAGTACAACCATTATTCATTGACATTTAACAACATTAATGTAGAACTGATATTTTTAATGGACCTTTGTTTCTTAGAGAATTTTAGGTCATTCAAGGAATTTTGCAATTGCCCAAAGGTAATCCTGGAGAAGAAAATGGCAAACGTCTTCAGTATTTTTGCCAAGAAAACCCCACATGGGGTCATAAAGAATCAGAAACAAATGAAATAATTAAAAAAAAAGATCATCCAATTTAATATCTTTCTGTTTAATCTTGGCACAAATCACCATATTCATTCATATTTGGTTGTATGTATTATGTGAGTATGTATATATTTGTATAGGTGTATGCATTTATGCAATTAGATTATACACACACTCATATACACACACATATATATTATATATTATGTGTAGAAATATCTGTGTGAATATAGATTTAGGTCTAGATTTGGATGTAGATATATATATATATATATATATATATATATATATATATA
>NW_027185616.1:28632682-28648069 GCF_028583685.1 Petaurus breviceps papuanus
ATATATATATATATATATATATATATATATATATATACCCACATATGCAGGAGTATGCTGGTAAATGTTTAAATGGCTCTCTAGAATTATAGAACTGTACACAGGACACACTTTTAACTGTTATTTGCATTATCAACATTTTTCCATCACTTATTTAAGTTTAGAAATCAATAAAATAATAAGTCAATCCTTGATTTGTAGCATCTTACAAGTTGGGAGTTGCAAATGTTCACACTTAAAATTTAACAATCAGGTCTTTTAAGAGTTATCAACTGGTTCCAGCACACTATTTGTATATGTTCAGATATATAGCTAAATATACACACATCTTTATTGATGTTTGTTTATCTATGTATCTACTTCTCTCTATATATACATTTATCTATGTGTTTATATATAGCATATATGTAAAGAAATACATATATACACTATATTGTGTCTGCATATGTATGCATTCCTATATATGTATACATGTGTGTGAGTATATACACACACAGATGTTTAGTTATCTAAAAGAGCTAATAGTTACCTAGTACATACTAAGTGCCAGGCACTCTACTAAATGCTTTGTCATTATTATCTCATTTGATACTCACAGGACTCTGTGAAGTAGGTGATAAATTTTTTTCCCACTTTATAGATGAAGAAACTGAGGAAAATAGGGGTTAAGGGATTTTGCTGTAGCCCATATAGCTAGTAAATGTCAGAGTCCAAATTTGAACTCAGGTCTTCCTGACTCCAGACCAGGACTTCTATATATTGTGTCACTTATCTACATCTAAATCTATGTATAAATCTACATCATCTGTATGCATATATGTATAAACATATACCTACATACAGCTACATAGATGCAAAAATTGATTGATTGATGAATTATCTCCATGGTTTCATTAGTTGTCCATCCAGCTTCTAGTATTAATGTGGACAATCGAATATGTCATACAGAATGTAGTGAAAAATAATACTTAAAATATCGGGTTCCTGGAAGATGAAATGGCATAAAGGGTTTTACCAGAAATTCATATGTTCCAAAAAAGAAGGTTGATTTGACACATGGTGAGAGGGATAATAGATGGACATTCATGTATTATAATGATATCTACAGCTTAGGAGAAAAGGGGCCCCAAGATATTGTAGGCACTCTTGTGGCAAATTTGGGATTGAACGTAGACAAGAGTAGCACAGGATGAACACAAATAGTTCACTTTCTGTACCAATGGAAGGGATGGCCACATGAAACACTTCATAGATCCATTTGAAATATTTGATTCTCCTATCCTGAACAGGAGTCCATTTTTTTTATAGCTAACCTTTTGCATGTCAATGGACATTTTCTCAGTATAGGATCTTTACCTATGACTCTTCTGGAAGACAGCTGACTTTAAAAAAACCTATTATGACACTTGTTGACATGCAGCATCTCTTGTCCCTCTGTTACTCTGCTCTGACACTTTTCACAAATAGAAAGTCACAGAAGTCTTCCAGAATGAAGATCAATATCAAGGTCAGAAATTAGGATGTTTTCTTTAAATAAAATCTTTTTCTCTCTTTTGATATAGCCAGTTTTTAAGAATACTCTTTACTTGGCCAATGCTGAATCATACTATGAAAGTAGTATAGGTTTTATCCTGCCTCTCAGAAATAAATGATTCATCTTTGAATGCTACCTTAACTTCTTCAGATCATTGGGTTCCTTAACGATATTAGTTTTGAAGATGTATAAACGAAAATCTAATAGCCAGAGGAATTAATTAATCTAATTAAGAAACTAAAACTTAGGGTATTTAAAGGGCAGAAAACTAAGATGGTAAAGATGGTGTCAAAGGACCTAGGTTCCAACACTACTTTTCTGCTTAATTTTTGTATGACCTTGGGTAAATCACTTAAAATATTTTAGGATCTTAGTTACTTCAGATGAAGAATGTGTCTTGAGTGTTGGACTTGAAAACCTCTAAGACCTTTTCCAATTTTTAATCTATGATCTTTCATTTACATTTCTCAGCAAGTAGTATAATACATAATGGGTGCTCAATAATGTAGACTGACAGAAAAATTACAGCAACTAACTTCTCCCCGTTAAGATAAGATCCAATAGCTGTCAGAAATAAGCATTTTTTTCTTTAATGGGCTTCAAACTCAAGTAGAATTTAAATAAAAATACAGAAATTCAAAACCCGTAAACTGGCCTTACTGTTTTGAATCAATTCCACATTAGAGTATTAGACTGCTAAAAATGAAAACTACTTTATATGGAGAACTACTTTCTGCACAACATTTATAACTCATACGTTTGTCATGATTTTAAGATGTTTGATTATAGAAAGAGAAGTTTTAATTGTAAAATGCTGAGTTGACTATATGTGTGTGTGTGCAAGAAAAATAAGTTTTTTTTTTCTTTTTAATTGACATTCCTGTTCAGGAGCCAAGTTATTAAGTTTGAAAGGGAGTACAATCTGAAAAAAATTAAAAAGGGGGAGGTGAAGAAGCCAGCAGTAGGAGCTGTTGTAAGATCGAGGTAACATCTCAACCCAAAGCTTCATCAATGTTAAAATGCTTATTATCTCCAACAGATAAATTTGGAGCTGCATTTGGCATAGAAAATGCAAAGAAAATATATTCTTGCCCTTGTAAAAACATGTAAAGCTTCAAGATGACTGTTAAAAAAGCTTTTATGTATTTTTACTCTTCAACATTCATTTCCACGAGATTTTGAGTTACAAATTTTCTCCCCAACTTAATTCTACCCCCACCCCAAGATATCAAGCCTAAAGAATACTCCTTCCCCCAATATGCTCTCTCTTATATTGTTCCCCACACTCCTAACTTTCAAGTAGGACAGGATGGATTTCTATACCCCAGTGCCTGTATAACATTTCCCAGTTACATGTAAAAAACAAGTTTTTTTGTTTTTTTTTTTTAACATTTGTTTTTAAAAGTTTTATGTCCAGATTCTATCCCTTCTTCCCTCCTCACTCACCCCCACTGGGAAGACAAGCAATTCAATATAGGTTGTACATGTGTTCTTCAGCAAAACATTTGCATAGTAGTTATATTGTGAAGGACTAACTGTATTTCCCTCCATCCTATCCTGCCCCTCATTTATTCTATTTTCTACTTTGACCCTGTCCATTTTCAAAAGTGTTTCCTTATAACTACACTCTACTCCAATCTGCCCTACCTTCAACTATCCCCCCTTTTATCTCATTCTCCCCCATTTTCCTGTAGGATAAGATACTCACTTGAGTTTGTATGTTGTTCACTCCCTAAGTCAAATTCAATGAGAGTAAAGTTGACCCATTGCCTTTCACCTTCCTGCTCATCCCCTCCATTATAACAGTTTTCTCTTGCCTCCTTTATACAAGATAATGTACCCTATTCTACCTCTCCCTTTCTCCTCCCATTATATTCCTTTCATCTCTTAATTTTATTTTTTACATATTATCCCTTCCTATTCAAATAATTCTGTGCCCTCTGTCTATAAATACATGTGTACACACACACTCACACACACATATATGTATACACACACTCACATATATATTTATACACACATACAGTCTCCTATACATATATATGTATGTGTGTGTGTGTGTGTATACGTGTGTATATATATATATATATATATATATATATATATATATATACACATTCCCTCCAATTATCCTCAACTTTAAAAAGTCCCATGTTTTAAAATGATCATTTTTCCATGTAGGAATATAAATAGTTCAACTTTAATAAGTTCCTTATGATTTCTTTTTTCTATTTACCTTCTCATGCTTCACTTGATTCTTGTATTTAAAAGTCAAATTTTCTGTTCAGTTCTGTTGTATTTTTTTTAGAATACTTGAAAGTCCTCTATTTCAGTGAATAACCTTATTTTCCCTTGAAACATTACACCTAGTTTTGCTTGGTAGGTGATTCTTGCTTTTAATCTTAGCTCCTTTGACCAATGCAATATCATATCCTAAGCCCTATGATCCCTCAATGTAAAAACTGTTAGATCCTGTGTTATCCTGATTTTGTTTCCACAATACTCAAATTGTTTCTTCCTTACAGCTTGTAATATTTTCTCCTTGACCTGGGAACTCTGGAATTTGGCTATGATATTAATAGGAGTTTCCTTTTTGGGATCTTTTTCAAGAGGCAATCAGTGAATTCTTTCAATTTTTATTTTGCCCACTGCTTCTAGAATAACAGCACAATTTTCCTTGATAAGTTCTTGAAGGATGATTTCTATGGTCTTTTTTTTTATTGTGTCTTTCAGGTAGTCCAATAATTTTAGATGATCTCTCCTGGATATATTATCTAGGTCAGTGCTTTTTCTAATGAGATATTTCACATTGCCTTCTATTTTTTTCATTTGTTTGGATCTGTTTTATACTATCTTGATTTCTCACATACTCCTTAGCTTCTATTTGCTACAATCTAATTTTGGAGGAATTAATCTCTTCAGTGAGTTTCTGAAATTCCTTTTCCATCTGGCCAATTCTGTTTTTATTTGTTTGTTTGTTTGTTTTCCTTTTGGGATGGCAATTGTGATTAAATGACTTGTCCAAGGTCACATGGCTAGTTTCTGTGTGTGTGTGTGGGGGGGGGTGTTAAGTGTCTGAGGCTGGATTTAAACTAAGGTCCTCCTGACTCCAGGGTGGGTGCTCTACTCCCTGCACTACCTAGCCACCTCCAATTCTGCTTTTTGAAGCATCTTTTTCCTCATTGGCTTTTTGGACCTCTTTTGCCATTTGAGTTAGTCTACTTTTTAAGCTGTTATTTTCTTCAGTATTTTCAGGGTCTCCTTTGTACTCACTTTTCATGATTTTCTTGCATCATTGTCATTTCTTTTCCCAATTTTTCCTCCACTTCTGTTACTTGATTTTTAATATCCTTTTTGAGCTCTTTCATGTCCTGTAACCAATTCATATTTTTCTTGGAAGTTTTTGATGCACAAGTTTTGCCTTTTTTTCCTTCTTCTGGTTCCATGTTTTTATCATTTTTGTCCCCCCAAAAAGGATTCAGTGGTCTGATTGTGCTTCCTCTGCTTGCTTATCTTGCCAGCCAATTACTAGACTTTTGATCTCTTTGCCACAGTAGAACTCTGCATACAGAGTGGAGAGAGCTGTGTCCCAAATTGCTCGGGTATTCACAGTTGTCATAGGTCTTAGGAGGGTGCCTTCTCTACAGCCTCCACAAGCTCTGGCACACTGACCACACACCTCAAAACCACCATCCAAGACAGTGATCAAAAACCTAGCACGTCAAAGCAAGAGTGATTACCCTCTTAATGGTCATTTAGATCCCCTTCAATCTGCTAGCCAGGAGTTCCTGAGGAAGCCACTAGGCAGGTACAGTAGCAGCAGCTGCCATGCTTCAACCACCTCTCACCTAGGGAGAGGGCCTAGACCATATGCTCCTCCACCCAATTCCAACAGAATTTCCTACTGCCTTTCAAATTTCTCTTTAGCATTTATGTGTTGAGAAGTCTGAAAACTGCCACAGCTGCTGGTGATTCACTCTCCTTAACTCTCCTCTGGCCAGTCTGGGCAACTGATAAGGGCCACCCCAGGTTTGGGCCCCACAGCTCACACAGGACTGTGCTCAGCTCCAGTCTTAGTGTGATAGACCATTCCTGTCAGCCTGCCAGGCTGCCTTTAGTGGGAGATTTGTTTCTCTCTGTCACTTTGTGGTTTCTGTGCCTCTAAAATATGTTTAGAGTAATATTTTACAGGTACTGGAGGACTTTGGAGTGGGAGCTCAGCCAAATTTCTGCTTTCACTCTGCCATCTTGGCTCTGCCCCAAAAGAGTCTTTTTTTTAGCAAGAAAGTCAGAAAATCCACTATTTTCTTTGATTTGGTTTTATTTCTTTTCTGCTGAATTCACTACTCAGAAAAGTAATAACTGACAGCTAATACAGCTCAGTTCTAGTAACAACTGCTCCTGGGATGTAACTGTCCAATAGTAAGGGGTAATTAATAAAGCAGTGTTTTAGCTTTGATTTTTTTTTTACTTAGTAATCCCTGTCTTTCCCTCTGCTCCCATGGAAAAGTCAAATCCACAAATGTTGATTATGTCCCTGTAATGGTAATGTAATTTGAATTTGAAGATCCCTTTGTGTTGGTAAAGGCAGCAGGTACTTAGCACTTAGTAATTGATAAAGCCTTTGTTGGGGAAACAGAAGGTATGAACTCCTTCCTGTCTCCTGTTACTGACATAACAGGAAGGGATTGGCTGAAACAGGAAGCCAATGCTGTGTATATATAGGAAAAAGTCCCAGAGAGTCACAGTCATAATTTCTTGGGACCAGCATCTGGTGGCAGAGCATCTATAGAAGAGAGAATCAAGAACTGAGCCAGAATTTTCCTGAGAAATTGTCATGGTGGAGCTTCTTCTGAAGAGGAGCCCAGAAGTCCTAAGCCCTGAGCACTAAACTCAGAGCCCAGAGCCAGGAACTCAGAGCAAGGAGCCCAGGTGACTGAGGAAGCATGACTAGGATTCTGAGACTTTGTCTGTTTGTGGCTTGGTCCAGCCTTGAATTCACTGGAGCAAAAATAGTGAAGGATCTGACATGGACTAGACCCTGTGAACTTCAGTGTGAAGCAGGACCTACCCAGAAAGCTGGACATGGAACTGGGAGCTATCTGCCACAGAAGACAGGTGATAGTCTGATGAATCAAGGTAGAATCTGGGACCATGGAAGGGGATCCAGGGAATCTGATAACTGGCCCCAAGTCAAGATGAAAATAATTCTCCCTGGGGTGGCCAGGTAGCACAGCAAGTAAGAGCATAGGCTCCAGTGTAGGGATGACATGGGGATCAAATCCAGGCTCAGATACTTAGCACCACATTCAGAAATAAATGGCCTGTAACCTTGAGCAAGTTGCCCTGATTGCTTTAAAAAAAATTAAAAAAAAAGAAAATACTTCTCCCTAGTTACTGAGTAATTACGAAATTGTAGTTAGGGGTGGAGGGTTTTGTGTATGATACTTAGTATTTGATTGTTAAATAAGTGACTAATTGAGTTAACTTTAGACTTTGCGAAGAATTTGACTATTGTATTTTGAGATTATACTGTGATTTTAATTAGTAATTGATTGTTGACTAAGTGATGGACTGAGTTAACTTAAGACTTTGCCCTGTGAGTGGAAGACATTAAGTATTGTACTTTGAGGTGATTGTTCTTTGTTCTGAATATTGTGATCACTTTGGTGAAAACTACATGGCCATTTTAATGATAACCTGTTGTGAATATTACATTGTGATTTCCGGTGAAAAGTCGTAATATTGTGTATGCTGTACCTTAATTTTCTAAGGATGTTTTGGTTTGATTTTTTATGGAATAAGTAGGATGTTCACTATATAATGTAATCAGAAACTTAAAAGCTGTTCACAGTAACAGTCCTCTAGAAAGTTGTTTGTGTATGGCATTACAGTCCCTCTCTCAACTGATTGCAGCTGTGGTAGGTGTGTCTTAACTCAAAGCCAGAAAATTGAATTAATAAAAAAAAATTTTGAATAGTTCAGGACAGAGGCTATTGTTTCTGAGAGAATAATTTTCTTTCTTTTTTTTTTATTATGACTGATATATATAACTTCCCTTTTATCCCATAGGTAGAGTATCAAGGTTTTGGGAAAAAGAAATTTATGCATATGATTGTATAAAACTGAAATGTAGGAGAAAAAAACATCCTCCTCCACTAATGTAAGCAAGGGGACCCTGTTTTTCACAGCTGACTGCCAAGCCTATTCATATTACATACATGGTCAGATTTCATGACTTTGAGTAACAACAGATGCACTGATCCTTTCTCAAGATGGATCAGCATGTGAAAATACTCACATTTTCCCACTTACATATGCTTAAGTAGATTGAATGATTAAAGAGATAAAAACATAATAGTAAATTCAAATAAGAAAACAAACTAAGATAGGCAGCAACGTATTTTAAAAAGGCCAATTTATGTAATCTGCAATAGAGTGAGCCAAATTTGACCAACGGCAAGGTTGTATCAGCAGAAAGAAGAGGTATGAAGTACTGGAAAGGAGATTTTTATGGTACATAGCTATATGAAGTTTCTCTTTCCACAGGGCTTTTGAAAATCTGCTAATTGCCAATCAAAGATTTACAGAGGAGTTGACAAGATTATGGTGAAGATGAAAATCTCTGTTAAAGAGTGAAAGCAAATGGTGTATATGTGTGTGTGTCAGTGTGTGTGTGTGTGTATGTGTGTGACAAATTGGAACTTGATAAAAAGATTTTCTTTTCCTTTAATTTTCTTTTTTTTTTGCTTTTTGGAGTGGGGAAAGTTGGACAGTTGGGGTTAAATGACTTGCCCAAGGTCACATGGATAGTGTTAAATGTCTGAGGGCAGATTTGTACTCAGATCCTCCTCACTCTAGGGCTGGTGCTCTATTCACTGCACAACCTAGCCACCCCAGAAACTTTTTTTTTTCCTGTTTTGGTCTTTTTTGGAGGGGGAAGGCAGGGCAATTGGTATTAAGTGACTTGCCCGTGATCACACAGCTAGTAAGTCTTAAGTGTCTGAGGCCAGATTTGAACCCAGGTCCTCTTGACTCCAGGGCCAGTGCTATATTAACTGTACCAACTAGCTATCCCAAAATACTTTCTATTAGAACTTGAAAGAGATATGAGGAGACTGAATTGCTATTCTAACGTGTGTAGAGAACAAGAGATATTATAAAAAAAAACATACAAAGAATGTTCTATGTCTTCCTACTAATGAAAACTGACAGCTATGTATTCAAGAATAATAGGCTTGCTCACCTATCAGCATAAGAAAATCAAAGGGTAGATGAATATTTCTCTACATGCAAGATTATCTGGGAGAATATAGTATTTCTAGAAACTAATAAGAAAACTAATGTGAAGAGGAAGAGAGAGAACACGAACCTATGTAAGGACATTGACAGATTAAAAAGGAAAACAAGGAAAAGAGAAATAAAGATAATTGGAAATGAAAAAACACATGTAAGTGATAGGAGACTATTCTAAAACAAGAGTGAAATAGGTCTGGGGAGTGAAAAATTAGTCAACAACAAGATGTCTGAGAAGAGGATTTGATTTTCTGGGCCAATGCTTAATATAAAGCTATGATACATTGTTGATCAGAGTTGGAATGGAGTGCACTTAACAAGGTCAGTAATATACACATTTGCCTAAAGTCCTACCAATCTGATCAATAGAATATAAACTGGAAAAAATGAGGAAGAGGAACTAAATTTTTCTTAATTAAATTTTATGTTTATTTTTCGTTTACACCATTCATTTCCACAACGTTTAGAGTGACAAATTTTCTCCCTGTCTTTCCCCTACACACCATCCCAAAACAGTGATCTCACTGTATAAACCCTCCCCCAATTTGCCCTCTCCTATAACCTCCCCTATTCCCCTCCAACTCTCTGGTAGGGCTAGATGCATCTCCATCCCCCAGTGCCTGTATATCTTACTTCACAGTTACAGGTAATAATAATAATATATTTTTAAACATTTGTTTTTAAAACTTTGAATTCCAGATTCTTTCCCTTCCTCTCTGGTCACCAACCCTTACTGGCAAGATAAGCAATTCAATATATATTGTATGTGTGTAGATATGCAAAAAATTTCCATAGTGGATATATTGTGATAGACTGACTATATTTCCCTCCATCCTATCCTGCCTCACACTTGTTATATTCTCTACTTTACCTTGTCCCTTTCCCTTGTCCCTTCTAAACAATCTCCCCCCCACACCTTCTCACCCCTCCATCATCTCTCCTCTCATCCCCTATCCTCCCACTCTCCTGTAGGGTGAGATACCCTATTTAGTGTGTATTTCATTCCCTCACTTAGCCAAATTCAATAAGATTAAGGTTGAACAATTCCCTTTTGCCTTCCTGTTCTCCCCCTCCATTGAAACAATTTTCCATTCTTTCTTTTATATGAGATAATTTACCCCCATTCTGTCTCTCCCAATCTCCTCTCATTATATTCCTCTCTCACCTCACAATTCCACCTTTTAAGTATCATCCCTTCCTATTAAATTGGTCCTGTGCCCTCTGTCTATGTATACCTGTACACATATATACACACTCTCATATGTATTCACACACCCACATACAACTCTTACATAGACATATATGTATGCATACATATACACACATACATACATACACACATTTCTTTTTCTTTCAACTATTTTCATGCTGAGAAAAGTTTCATAACTTACAATGATCGTTTTTCCACATAGGAATGTAAATAGTTTCACTTCGATAAGTTCCTTATGATTTCTTTTCCCTGTTTATCTTTCCATGCTTCTCTTGCTTCTTGTATCTGACTGTTGAATTTTCTATTGAACTGTTTTGTTTTTCATAGAGAAAGCTTAAAAGTCCTCTATTTCATTGAATGATCATATTTTCTCCTGAAACATTTTACTCATTTTTGCTGGGAAGGTGATTCTTGGTTTTGATCCCAGCTCCATTGACCCCTGGAATATCATATTGCAAGTGCTTCTGTCCCTCAGTGTAGAAGCTGCAGGATCCTGTGTGATCCTGATTGCATTTCCACAGTATTCAAATTGTTTCTTCCTGGTTGATTGTAATATATTTTCCATGATCTGGGAGCTCCAGAACCTGCCTATAATCTTACTAGGACTTTTCTTTTTGGGATGTTTTTCAAGAGGTGATCTTTGAATTCTTTCAACCTCTATTTTGCCCTCTGTTTCCAAAATATGAGGGCAATTTTCCTTGAGAATTTATATATATATATATATATATATATATATATATATATATATATATGTATATATATATGTATATGTATATGTATAGGTATATTCCTTCTTAAGCTCCTCTATGGCCTGTAACAAGTTCATATTTTTCTTGGAAGCTTTTGGTGCAGGAGTTCTGACTTCATTTTCTTCCTGCCATTCCATGCTTTAATACTGTTTGTCTCCAAAAAAGTAATCCAAAGTTGGATTGTTGTGCTTGCTTTGCTTCCTTTGCTTGCTCAATGTTGTCACCTGGACACATACCTAGGACCTCCATGCAAGACGGTGATCCAGATCCAAGCTTGTCAGAGCAAGAGCAATAACCCCTCAGAATTGTTGCTTGTTCCCCCTACAATCTGCAGGCCACAGGCTCTGAAGCAGCCATGCTTTTTCTCTCTCCAGGTTCAGAAGCCAGACCACACTCCTGAGCCCCCTGTTCCAAAGTCCACACTGACCTTTTACTTTGCCTTTGGCATTTAGGTGTTGATTATTCTGGAAACCACCACAGCTGCTGGTGAACTAATCTCCTAAAGTCCCTCCATCCCTCAGTTAATCAGGGATGCCTTGATGCTAAAAACACAGGCTCCTCTGGTCCTGGGTTCTTCTCCCAGCTAACTGTGATGGACTCTTCCTGTGGGCCTGCTGGGCTACCTTCAGTGAGAGATTTGTTTCTCTCTGTCACTTTTTGGGTTCTGTATCTCTAAAGTTTGTTTATAATCATATTTTATGGGTATTGGAGGTGTTTATGGGGAGAGCCCATGGAGTTTTCCTGCTTCTACACAGCCTTTTTGACTCTGCCAAAAAAAGAAATTTAAAAATACCTATCTACTTATATCAGACAAGTGAGACACTGTAGAGTAGTAGCAGATACCTTATAGGGAAACAAATATTAGAGAAAATGGGAAATTCACAGGGGAGTATAAAACTGATTGACATAGTTATGCACAAATCAATGAAGTAGAGATAATGAATAAGATTTATTAGATATTCTAACACAGAAGTTTTGCATCATTGCTATTGCTGAGACATGACAGTATGAAATTCATTGGAATATGTACCTAGAAGGTTGCACTTTTTTATCATGCCCTTGAGTCATCAATTTAACTTTTATTTATAAGTTGAGCCCCCAGAGGGTAACTATTATTGCCACATTTTAGGGTACTCAGTAGGTTTAGCCTCCTCTACCTACAGGTCACTCATTCCCATTAGTGAATCTATCCTCAACAATCAGCCAGTAGACTAGATATGATTAGTTTAAAAAAAAAAGAAAAGATATTTACAAAGATATATTACAAAAGATAGTATAGTAAGAACAATAATTAAAACACATTCACATGATGTACCAGGGATACACGTTCTTACATAAATAATGTGAAAAAACACGGCATACTATGATAATGGAAAATTTAGGAAATGCTTGTGGCTAAGGCACCTCATACCTTCATTATTGCATGGAGCCTCTGATGCCCTTTTTCTCCTTGTAGAGTCCTCTCCATAGTTCTACCCTGGGTTTGTAATTACTCAAAGCACTATAGACATTTGAGCATAGACATGCCATGTATTAAATGTTCTATCCTTAGTTCATGAGGTTTATACCTTAGGTAGGGGTTTGGCTTTAGAATTAGAAGCTGAAAACTGGAATTAATCTTAGACATTAAATTTTTTTGACAGATGAGAATGTTCTAAATAGCAAAAATTAACCCATTTCCCCAAAGTAGACCTGGTATTTGAATGCAGGTATTCTGACTCCAAATTCACTGTTCTTGTGTATTAAGCTCTAATTTATCTATGCCTAGTTACTATTTTCTCTTTTAAGGGTTTTATTTTGGAGAAGTTTGTAGAAAGGAGCTACTCATCTGTCTTGCTAGGCACATTATATTTTTGTTGTTGTTGCTGCTGCTACTGCTGTTTTTGTTGTTGTTCAGTCATGTCCAACTCTTCACAACCCCATGGACCATAGAACTACAATGCTTTCCATTGGATATTTATGGCAAATATACTAGAGTGGTTTGGCGTTCCCTAATCCAATAGATTAAGTTAAATGGGTTAAGTGATTACCCAGGGTCACATAGCTAGTAAGTGTCTGAGGCCAGATTTGAGCTCAGGTTTCCTGAGTCTAGGTAGGCCAAGTGCTCTATGTACCAAACCACCTAGTTGACCCATTTAAAAGTCCCATTATAAGCAGTTAATAAATCCTTGATTTCATTATGATTTCAATTTTCTTAACACGGGATAAATCACATAAGAATATGCTATGGTGCAACTGATTAGGAAAAAACAAGGAGAACCTGGATGCAAAAGTGGAAATATTTTTAATCTTGGGAATAAAGGAGTATTTAGTCAGAATTCATGTTACAAGAGTAGAAAGCCTAGCTAAGTCTGATGGACACTCTTAATTTTAGGGGATTGAATTTAAAGTTCAGATCGGGAAACTCAATCCAAGAAATGGTAGAATGTCTCAAGGGTAAATCCTGATGACACAAAAACAAAATAAAACATTTTCCAGCAAGAAGATAACAACAAAAAATAATAATTATAATTATTATTATTCTATTTTATAATCTTTATGGTTACTATAATCATACCTCATATTTATGTAATGCTCTAATCTATTTATATACATCGCCACATTTTATATGAAAATTTTGAGCGGTTTTAAAGGAATCGTGTGAATGCCAGGAAACTCATTGCCCGCGGGCATGTATTGAAGATAGCTAAAAGAACAAGAAAAAGGAAGAGAAAGCACAAAACAATGATAGCGTCAGTATCACTAAAGCTTAGTGTGTCTTGTGGTGTGAATCACTCAGTCAAAGGACATTTATTAAAGGTCAACTATGTGGTAGGCTCTGAATGTAAAGTATATCAAAAACGTTTTTACGAAAATGTAAGAGCCAAGGTGAAGAACAACAAAATTAGCGTTTGGGACAAAGATAATAAATATGAGAGAGAAGACCAAAATGCTCAACTCTTATTCTCTTTTTTTGTCTTTGACAAGAAGAAAAGATCTTTAAATTGAGGAGAGAGAGAAAATATTTAACAGATTTGATTATTAAGATGATAGAGGATTAAAAGGAGAAAGTATATGCCCTCAATGACTTCAGCTACCCATTCCAAATAAACTAGGTCCTACATTATTGAAAGAATATTTCAATGTGATGGCTAAATGACTGTCAGGTACCCTTAAAAATTGTGTGGCCTATGAATAAAAGGAAATATATTTGACATGACTGCACATGCATTATCTATGTCAAATTGTAAGCCACATGTACATCCTATACTGAACTGCTTATCTTCCCAGTAAGGGTGGGTGACATGAAAGGAAGGGAATGAATCTGGAATTAAAAGTTTTAAAATCAAATATCCAAATATGTGTGTGTATGTGTATACACACACATATGTTTGGGGGGTATGCATGCATATATATATATATATATAAATACTATTATCAATACTATTTTACATGTAATTCTGAAATAAGGTATACAGGCACTGGGGCATAGAGATCCACTGGAACAGTCCAAAGTGGTACGGGAGAAAATATGGGAGAGAGCGGATTGGAGGAGGGGATATCCTGTGAGAATGCTATTTTTGGGGGGCTGGGTAGGGGAAAAATGGGGAGAAAATTTGTTACTCAATATCTATCGGAAATGAATGATGCAAATCCGAAGTTAATAAAGCATTTGAAAAAAATCAATTGTTTTTACGTGTAATTGGGGGGGGAGTAAAATATTAAACAAAAGAAAAAGAAAAAAGAAAAATTTTGTAGAATGGTAGATGCTGGAGAAAGGAAGAGTGAATGTCCTGGTTTCCAAAAATGAGAAAAGGACAAAGTCTGAAACCGAAAGTCTAATGGTATCTTAAATGGTGTTTTGATAGTATTCACCCATAAGTAAAAATCAAAGGAACTACCTACTCCAGGTAACGTCCATGACTTTCATTAATACCTCTCTCTCCCCTTAATTTTTAAAAATGAATTATTAGCACTATAATGCTACAAAATAACATGTCTATTCTTCACATCCAAAGGACTTATTGTGCCTTTCTTGCAGGGGGGGTTGTACCCTACAAATTTGTAGCTAAGCATGGGCTGACCCTTTAAATTTTAGTCCCACCCAGTCTAGTCCTGGACTGATTGAAATGTTTCATTATCCCCACAACTATGGTTCAGAGATGGGAATTAGAATATAAATGGGAAAACAGGGTGGTGTTGAGTATGCAAAATAAATTTGAGGCCATTCAGGAAGGGTAAAGGTAACCTCATATCCTGTTTAACAAGGAGTGAGTATTATGGCTGTTACCTACACCATTGAAGCTGTCTGTAATAACTGAACTGTCTTCTTATTTAGAGATCCAAGGTGCCTTGGCTTATAATGAAAGTGAGACGTTGTGAGTTATTGAAGAGTGCTGAGTATTATTCCCTTCTCCCAGGTTTGATAGTAACAAGATGGGTTAGCATAATGTAACCATCTGACATAAGGAGCAAGTAGGAATATATGCATATTATTAAAACTTAAGCTTTCTTATTTAGATGAAATAAATAAGTAAAGGAAGAAAAAAGAGAGAAAGGAAGGAAAGAAGAAAGGAAGGAAGGAAGGAAGGAAGGAAGGAAGGAAGGAAGGAAGGAAG
>NW_027185616.1:28648079-28655760 GCF_028583685.1 Petaurus breviceps papuanus
AAGGAAGGAAGGAAGGAAGGAAGGAAGGAAGGAAGGAAGGAAGGAAGGAAGGAAGGAAGGGAGGGAAGGAGGAAAGAAAAATGTGATTCCCCTCCCCCCTTTCTCTCATGAATGATGTTGCTTACACCTTCCAACTATACTAATAAAGAGAAACATCTTCTGAGTTACGAACATCTGCTTAAGCACAAATGTAAACAGTTTAAACTTACTAAGTCCTTTATGATTTCCTTTTTCTGTTTACCTTTTTGTGCCCTTCTTGATTCTTGTATTTGAAAGTCAAATTTTCTTTTCAGTTCTGGTCTTTTCATCAATTATGTTTGGAATTCCTCTATGTCATTGAATGTGCAACTTTTCCCCAGAAGGACTATACTAAGTTTTGTTGCACAGGTGATTTTAGTTATAATTCTACCTCCTTTGATGTCCAGAACATCATATCCCATGCTCCCTAATCCTTTAAGGTCTATGCTGCTAAATCTTGTGTTATTCTGACTGTGGCTTCATGATACTTAAATTGTTTCTTTCTGGCTGTTTGAAATATTTTCTCCTTGGCCTGGAAACTGTTGAATTTGGCTATAACATTCCTGGAAGTTTTTATTTTGTGATCTTTTTCCAGGAGGCGATTGGTGTATTCTTTCAATTTCTATTTTACCTTCTGGTTCTAGAATACTAGGGGGGTTTGCCTTGATAATTTCTTGAAAGATAATGTCTAGAATCTTTTTTTAATCATACATTTCAGGTAATTCAATAATTTTAAAGTTCTCTCTCCTGTCTCTATTTTCCAGGTCAGTTGTTTGAGATATTTCACATTGTCTTCTATTTTTTTCTCATTCTTATGGTTTTGTTGTATTTTTCTTGATTTGTGATATACTCAGAAAAAAAGCTTCCATTTGCTTCATTCTAATTTTTTTTTTTTTTTTTGCCTTTTGGAGGGTAAGTTGTGTTAAGTAACTTGCCCAAGGTTACACGGCTAGTGTGTGTGTGTGTGTGTGTGTGTGTTTGTGTGCAAAGTGTCTGAGGTAAGAACCGAACTCAGGTCCTCCTGACTCTGGGGCTGGAGCTTTACTCACTGCGCCACCTAGTCGCCCCTGCTTCATTCTAATTTTTAAGCAATTATTTCTTCAGATAACTTCTGGACAACCTTTTCCATTTGGTCAATTCTTCTTTTTAAGGTATTCTTCTCCTCATTGGCTTTTTGGACCTCTTTTGTCATTTGTCCCAGTCTGTTTTTGTTTTTTTTTTTTAAGCAATCGGGGTTAAGTAACTTGCTCAAGGTTACACGGCCAGGTGTTTCTGGGTGGGTGCTAAGTGTCTGAGCCGGGGATTCGATCTCCAGGTCTTCTCAACACTGGAGCCGGTGCTCTTACTTGCTGTGCTACCTGGCCGCCCCAGTCTGTTTTTTTAAAGTGTAATTTTCTTCAATATTGTGTGTTTGTGTGTGTGTGTGTGTGTGTTTCCTAATGGAGACAAGCTGATTTGATGAGACAAAATGATGGCTGATTTTTCATGATTTTCTGTCATCACTTTCTTTTCCATTCCCATTTTCCCTCTACATTTCTTAGTTGATTTTGAAAATCCTTTTCATGTTCTTCTTTAACCTGAGACCAATTCATAATTTTCTTGGAGTCTTTGAGTTTGGGAGGTTTGATTTTGTTGTCTTTTTCTGAGTGTGTTTTGATCTCATCATCATAGTAATATTCTATAGTTGATGTTTTGTTTTTCCAATTGGTTGCTCATTTTCCTAGCCTGTTACTTGACTTTTAACACTTCGTTAAAGTAGGACTTTGCCTCCGTGGTAGAGGGTACACTGTCCCAATTTTCAGGGGATTGTACACCTGTTTTCAGAGATATTTCTAGGGACCTCTAAAGTTCAAGCTCTTCCAAGGTTGTATGATCTAAGGAGAGGTGTTTACTATGTTCCTGATCTGTGCTCTGGTCTGTGAGTGATCAAAAGCATTTTTTATTTCTGCTCTGGGACCGTGAAGACGGTCTCCCTTCAACTCTGGCTGAAAGGTTGCTATTCCAGTGCTCATCCTTGACTTTGGACTGCCACATAGGAGTGCAACCTTGATTTGAGTATGGGCAAAGCAACATCATTCTGCCTCAGTGCTAACAATAACACCATTGTAATATCCTTCTGATAAATTGTTTTGTTCCCTTACCAAACGTGGGTCAAAAGCTCTGGAAGCAGCAGTTGCTGCTGCACCTGCTGCTGCTGATTCAGTAACCCCCAATCCAAATTCTGGTTTATTAGGGTAGGAGGTGTACTGGTGTGGCCTGCACTGGACTGCCCTCTATTTTTACCCAGGTGGGACAGGTCTTTCCTGCTGACCTTCCAAGATGTTTTTGGGCATCTGTTGAGAGGTCTGGAAACATCCACTGCTATCAGTTATTCAATCACCCCAAGGCCTACTATGGGTTTGCTTGGGCCAGGTCTGCCCCGATTCAACCTATGCCAGACTGAGCTCCTCTCTCACTCTGGGGCAATAGACCTTTCTTCAAAACCTTCCAAGTTGTCTTGGGCTTGACATTTCCTTCATTCTGTCTTTTTGTGAGTTTTGCTGCTTTTGTTTAAAATCATTTTTAAAGATAGTTGAAGGGCTTTGGGGGAAAACTCAGGTGAGTCACTGCTTTTACTCTGCCATCTTGGTTCTACTTCCCAAGGTAGAGTATTATTGAAGAAAGCACACTGGACATGAAGTCAAAAGAAACCTGTGTTTGAGTCCCAATACTGACCATAATTAGGTGTGTCACACAAAATACTTTTTAAATTAAAAAATATTTTATTTTAAATTTATGGAATAAAACAAGCATTTCCATAACATATAATACAAAATATTATTGCACATGAAACTACAAATATACCAAGTACAACTTACTATTCTTTTCAAATATTGTAATACTAATGGAATTTAAGATCCCCCTGTATTGGCTTGGTTTTTGGGTTGAGTGTTAAAACCCAGAGCTTGTGAATACAGGGGGATTTTTAATTTCCATTACTATTACAAATATAAAACAAAATTATCACATCAATTTCTTTTCCCCCTCTTTGTCTTCCCTTCCTCCACCCTAGAGATGGTTATCATTAAACACAAATAGGTATCTCTCTCTCATATACATATATGTGTAAAATTATTCCATACTTACTTCTATTTATCAGTACTTTTTCTGAATGAAGACAGAATTTTCTTCTTGTATCCTTTATGGTTAATTTGAACATTTTTAATAGACAAAATAATTTATTCCCTCAAAGTCATCTTAAAACGATATTGCTGTTACTATATGCAACATTATCTTGGTTCTGCTAATGTAACATTTCATTATTTTGGGAAAGTCTTTCAGTATTATTTTTTCTAGAATCACTGAGTTCATCATTTCTAATAGCACAGTAGAATTCCATCACAATCAAATACTACAATTTTTTTAGTCATTCCCCATTCTGTGGGCATCCCTGCCATTTTTACTTCTTTGAGACCACAAATGCTATAAACATTTTTAGTAGACATAGGTTCTTTCCTTTGTTCTAAGCACCTTTGGAAATAAACCAAGTAGTGGTATTTCGGGGTCAAAGGGTAAAGGTAGTTTCATAATTTTAGGCATAATTCCAGAATGCCTTCCAAAATGGTTGGATAATTTAACAATTCTACAAATAATAAATTAGTGTCGCAAATTTACCACATCCTCCCCAATATTTATCTCTTGCCCTTCCTATCATTTTAGCCCATCTGCTAGGTGTAAAATAAGATCTCAAGGTCATTTTAATATGCACTTCTTTAATCAATAATGTTTTAGAGCATTTTTATATGATTATAATTTATTTTAATTTCTTCATTAGAAAGTTGTCAATTTATATCCTTTGTCCATTTTTCAATTAGATGACTCATTTTCTTAAAATATTTGACAAAGTTTTTTTGTATATTTGAAATATGAGACATTTATCAGATAAACTATAATTTTCCTACAATTTTCTCCTTTCCTTATGCTCTTGACTCCATTTACTTACTTTATACAAAATATTTTTAAATTTAATGCAATTGATATTATCCATTTTACACCTAATTGTGTTCTCTGTTCTTTATTTATATATTGCTAAACTATACATAAATCTGAGAAGTAACATTTTCCAAGTTCTTCTAATTTTCTTGTAAAATCTATGTATATAGATCCTATATCCACTTTGACCTCATCTTGGCAAAAGGTATGAGATATCAGTCCATGTTCAGGTTCTACCATGCTGTTTTCCAATATTTTTTTTACTTTCATTTATTTACCTTCAGAGTAAAACTTCTTCATCTGTAGATATGTGATTACTTATTAGATATGTCACTTTAGTAGTCTTATTTTTGAGTCTCACTGCTCTCTTCTTTACCTGGAGATCTTCCACATTTTATTATGTCATTAACTTCAGTCTTTGCCTCTGTAAAATAAGGATAATAATATCACCTATCTTACGTTTGATCAAATAAGTTAAAGCATATAAAACCTTAAAGTGCAAAGATTAGAAATATTGTGATATTGAAGCTGGACTCAAATTCCCCTTTTTCCTTTGTCAAGGGCCAAGTTACCTTTAAATTTCCCTGCCAAGGTCCTATTTTCTCTTTTGGGACAATCTCATATGGCTCATATAGAGAGCAGAAATGATAAACGTACCTTGAGGAAAAGGAAGCTCTATTTGAAATTACTTGCTCTGTACCTTCCCCCACCTTATATTTGACAGATCTCTAGTTCTTAGATAGCAAAGACTATTTGATTGTATCTTTTCTTTGTCCTCAACAACAAACACATTACTGAAACATCATAAGCACTCTATTATTGCTTTCTAATCAAGTGAGTGATCTGCCATTTTGATGTCTCCCTACTTCAGAATTTCCATAATGGTGATACAACCTTTCCCAAAGTCCTTTATTTCCATTCTTATTATATATTCTTTAAACAGACTATTACATTATATGTACATAATTATGATGAAGAATAATAAATATGTCATTCCTATGTAAAATATTAATGACAGAATAGCATAGTTCAGACTACAATATTAGAGAGAATATTGCTTGGATGTTAATATTTGGGAAGTTCTTTTTATCTCCAGACTAGTTATTTTGTGTTTGTGTGAAGACACTGTTATATATTAAGCAATTTACCTATTTTATATATTGGCAGTATGAAATATTAAGTGTCAAGTACATTTTTGATGTTTTGTGTGATAGAAAGTTGTAGTTGTATCAGATTATTTACCACTTACTAGCTGTTCAACCTTGGGTAACTTGCTTCTCCTCTCAATTTTCTCTCCATTAAATTTAGGGCATTAGATTATAATTTGGTAAAGTATTTTAAGTAATTCTTATATTTAATAATTAAATGTCAAAACATAGACCTTGGCTATTGTTGTCTCATAATAAAATAATGAATAATGTACAGCTAAAGAACTAGCAGTTCTCAAAATGACATCTATAAATATTCCCTCACCTTTCTAAATTATTGCTTACTCTTTGTTTCCCTGAAACCCTTTCTTAAGGACTTTCAGAGAGAATGTGTCCTGGATGATCATTTTGTAAATTGGGTTTCTACTTATATGTTATAATAAATTTGAAATCCCTCTTTTAATAATTCCTACCTTTCCTTCCTTCCACAATACATTTTCCATTAAAGCCTTTCCTTTGGAAATGCAAAAGTCGATATCATTTGGGGAAAGATGGATTTTGGATAAAGGATTTGAGAAGAATTATAAGGTTTGCATAGAGTTTGGGCAAAAGAAGATGAAGTGAGAAACAGTAGATCAACCATGGGAACACTGAATCAAACAATAAACATTTCTTAAGTGCCTCCCTATGTAACAAGCACCATACTTTAAGCATTGAGGATTAAAAAACCAAAAAGAGGCAAAAGATATTCCATGACCTCAAGGAGCTTACAATCTACTGGTAACATATCAATAAATTGTTTTTACAATGAAACATAAAAAAAATTACTGGTTTGTTACTTGTTTGTTTCATTAGATAACACACACGCTAGACCTGGAGGAAAAAAAAAAGTCTAGATAATGTAGGGGAAAAACTTAAGTACTTACTTGTAGGCCTTCATGTTTTATTATTTCCCAGGATTTTGTACATAGTCACTTTAATTATAAGCAACCTTCTTTTTTAGGTCTGATACTTTCTATTTAAGATATTCATATATTATTGTTTAAAAAATTCATGAGATGAGGTTCTCTTTTTTTTTTAGTTTTGCAGGATTAAAGACAGAATGGTACCTTTTATTTCAGGACAATATTTTTACAATTCAAGAGAGAAATAAATATGGCTTGGGTACCCAGTAGTTCTTGGAAACATCTTTTCAAGTAGCTGGAAGAATAAAAACATGAGGAATTTGATCATTAGACCTAAAGATATCTAGTTGTTTTTGTTTTTCTCTTTGTTTTTTTACCAATTTGAGTCTCTAAAAATAAAAGCTTATGATGAGGACTTTTCAGAAACATTGAAGGTTTCAGAAACCAAGGAAAACTTGACATGAAACTTAGAAACTTTGTTATTGCATTTGTATCTAAAGGTACTGGAAGTGTGTGGGTGTTTGGGCTATGTTTTTGAAATGCTGATAGAGAAAATTATTATTTTTTTATTACATTCATGGTCCCCTTGGAGCAGGGACTTGTCAATTATGCTGAATGCTGTTGTATTTTTTAAATGTGCACAAAATGGACAGGGATTGGGCCTGGAATCCTTGAAGTAATGACTTTAACTGATTTTAATCTCATGTCCTCAGGGTAGCCAAACTAATGCATTACGTTGTGCATTTAACTAGCTCCTATTAATTTAGTTTTTATTAATGTCTTGTACAGTGCTTTCTCAGACAGACCTTGTCAGTCCCCATCAGACACAAGTTAGTGTTGTTGGTGATGGAACTACAGAAAATGTCATTACAATTTAAGCAACAGTGATCAAAAGTAACTATTTTAAATCACCAGGACTCAATTCTAGTCTTTAACACGAATCCAAAATAAGCAAAAAAAACAAGCCTATCATGTTCAAAGGAAGTATTTTGTACATGATTTTTAAATCTCCTGTTTTTGTATAGGGGGAAAAAGATACTCCTTTTTATTTGAGTTCAGTGGCTTTCCCCTCATACCTAAAAAAAAAAAAAACGTTGGAGCAGATAATTTCAGTTGGAATGTAGAACTGAAAAGGTATGTGGTGATCATTAAAAAAAAGATCCTGTGATATAAGAGATAATACATAAAATGGATAGAGAAAAGTGTGAGAGGACTTATATGAATTGATGCAAAATGGAGTAAATCGAATGAAAAATATAAGTACTAAAAATAACATGAATGGAAAGAACAGAAACAAATAAAAATTGAAACAGTGTTGTGAAACTATAATGACCAAAGTTGACTCCAAGAAAACGTACAAGAGGGTAATTCCTTCCCTTCGTGTCAGTGGTAGGTAACCATGGGACTATGACTGTGGAACATTACAGATAATGACTGACGTGGCCTGTTTGTTGGTTAATTTTGCTGAATTATTTTAGTTTTGCCTTTCTTTTTTTATCTCCTTTGCCCAGCACATAGTAAGTATTTAATAAATCTTGTTAACTATTCTTTTTTTGCTTTGACATAGAGATTTCATGAAGGGACAGGGATAGGAAAGAAGGAAGGAAGGACGGAAGGAAGGAAGGAAGGAAGGAAGGA
>NW_027185616.1:28655860-28661760 GCF_028583685.1 Petaurus breviceps papuanus
AAATGCTTCATCTGATCCTCACAGCAACCTTGGGGATAGATGCTAATACTATTTCCATTTTATAGTTGAAAAATAAAATAGAAAGCAGTGAAGTGACCAGACCAAAATGATACAACTACTGTCTGAGGATGAATTCAGACTGAGGTGGGATTTTTGTTTGTTTTGTTTTTACTCCTGGCCCACTGTGTCACTCAGCTGCAGCACTTACCTGCATTTACCTACACTGAGAAATGTGATCTGAAATTTAAAAGGCAACTAATACCAATTTGTTTTAAAGAATATTTTAAAATTCCATTAAATATAATGGAAATAAATAAATAAATAAACTGAGATCCATTCCCAATAGATAAATGAGTGATCAGTTTTTCTAAAATTAGCAAACTAAATGACCAAATTTCACATTTTTCTTCTCATTAATATTAAGATAAATAATAATTTAATATTATTATTATATAATATTAATTAATAATAATATTAAGATAAAACAACTCTGGTGTTTTACACCACACCATACAATTTTTTTAAAAAGACAATGAAGGAAAGAGTCAGTGTTAGAGACTGTGGAAAGGTAAACACATGGATACAATGTTATGAGCTGTGAAGAGGTACAGACATTATGCATTTCATTTAAATTACAAAAAAAAAGGCGTGACTAAACCCCACCATATTTGTACACTCATCAATGTTACCACTGGACATTTACTCCCAAGGAAGCAAAAAAATTTTAATAACTAAAATATTAATAACTGCTCTCTTTGTGGTAACACAGGAGAAGAAACACAGTGTATTTCCATGACTGGGAATCACCTATCATAAATGAAATAGAATTAAATATTATTAAGCATTTAGATATGAGATATGGTTTCTGAGAAATTTTAGAAGATTTGTATGAACTGATGTAGAATGATATAAGCAGAAATGCACAATTTCAACAAGACAAATGCAAAGATTACTAAAAGAAAATCAAATTTGGAATAATGAAAAAAAAAAAACAGTGACGATCTTTGAAAAGACACAATGAAATATACCTCTTCCCTCATGGCAGAGATTGGAAAGACTAGTAGGATAGCATACCACAGACATTGTCAGATCCATTCAGATATTGCTCTATTGTTATCATTTTTTGAGACAAAGTAGAATCCAGTTGGGGAAGGGGCTTTAAAAGGCAGATTACAATACAGTTACCACCAATAAAACACATTGTTTCAAAGAAAAAAAAAATCAACATCAAAGTTTTCAACCATTAGAAACAAGCTGTGGAAAATCAGGTGCTTAAACAGGGAAAGTTTTGCTAAGAAAAATCATTCCAGCTTGTGGAAATAACAGTCCTCCACCTTCATCCATTAAGATCTATGTCTTGGAAGTGAAAATGAACTTTAGACCTTTAATTTTCATTCTGTCCTGAGATATTTCCTGAGTCTATGTAAACCTTTTCCCTTTAGACTAGCCCTAAAGAACTGCCAATCTCATGGGCATTCATGCTAGTCAGTTGATGTGTATATGACAGACAGTAGTTTGAATCTTGGGTTTTGGTGGTTGAAAGTGCATAATGGCACTATTGACTTTTGAGGTCAGTATCAGAATATATTCAGTTGAAACGTTCAAACAACTTCAATTCCAGTGAAGAAATGAAATTCAGGACATTTTTGCTTATCTATATATCTATATCTTTATCTATCTATATACATGTATTGTTTGCCCACCACTTTTGTTTTTGTTATTGTAATATCCTAGAGCTGACAAACAAATGCAGCCAACAAATAAGAGTTTAAAAACAACAAACTAGAGTTGATCATTAAATGGGAAAACCACAACCCTTTATAAGAAATTCTACAGTGTGGAGTAGTATTTCGACAATGATCTCAAACCTGCTCTCATTCCAACTTTCCAATTAAGATTAAGGATGTCATCATTCTCTAGTCTCTCAGATTTAAAATCTGGGAGTAATCTCTTTACTTAATCATAATAACCCTCACAGCTAAACTTTTTACCAAATCTGGTCACTTCTACCTTCATATATCTCTCATAAGTCCCAGTAGCATAACTACCACTTCAGTATAGCCTTTAAAATCTCAACTGAAATGTTGCAAAGCTTTCTGGAAAGAGCACTTTGCTTCAAGTATCTCCCCACCCCCAATCCATTCTTCATTCACCTGCCAGAGTAATTTTCCCTTAGTTCAAGAATGTCTCTATAAAGCTACCCCTACCCTAATTCCTCAATAAACCCAGTTGCTCCCTATTGACTAAAGTATCAAATATAGAGCGATCTGGCCAGAATTTAAAGTTCTTTACAGCCTTTAATTTTTCTACTTTTACAATATTTTTTTTTTGTTTTCTGCACTTTATTCTCTTCCACACAGAGCTAGGTGGTACACTAGATGGAACAGGAGACATGGAGTCAAGAAGACCTAAGTTCAAATCTGACTTCAGACACTACCTGTGTAAGTCCGGGCAAGTCACTTAACCTTGTTTCCTCAGTTTTCTTACTAAAATCATCTGGAGAAGGAAAAGGAAAACCACTCTAGTATCTTTGCCAAGAAACCCCTGCTGGGGTCATGAAAAATTAGACACAACTAAAATCACTAAATAACAGCAAAATGCACTGCGATTTGGTTAGACCTGTCTATTTGTTGTTCTAGGATTATAACTGTTCATCAGCTGTTCAGTGAATTTTCATTGATGGCCCCCCCATGTCTAGAGTGTTCTTCGTCCTGACCTCCAGTTCCTGGTTTCTTGGCTTCCTTCACAAGAGCTCAAATTCAACCTTCTAAGGAGATTTTTCAAGCCCCTGTCCTCCCTAATTGTCCCTTTCCTCTGAGACAAACTTCCATTTAACTATATGTAAAAAGGCAGGGACTATGCTTTGGATTTTAAATGCTTGTTGACTGACTAATTTGTTCATTATAATTTAAGTAAAAATGTAAACATATGGATGTTGATCGTGCTATGAGGTAGCTAGGAAGGTCAGTGGTTAGTATGCTGGACCTGAAGTCAGAAAGATCCATGGTTCAAAACCAGTCTCAAACACTCACTGACTGTGACCCTGGAGAAATCTTTTAACTTCACCTGACTCAATTTTTCCATCTGTAAAAGAGGGATGATAATTACATCCCTTGGTTGTTTGAGTATAAAAATGATACAAAACTTGTAAAGGGCTTACCAAAAATTAAAGTTTTATGTAAATATTATCTATAATCATCATCCTCATCACCATCACCACCATCATCATCATCATCACTACCCTTATTTCATGGAGTTACCCCCTCAAATGAAGCAAATCACCATCCATGCATGACTGCCCATGTGTCATGATTCTTGTCTTTGTCTTTGACTACCAAAGCAAATTCGCTCATACTTAAAAAAAGTATGGCTCGCTGGTAAAGAATAATAAATCTCAAAGAACAATAAATCATCAAAATGAACTTAAATTACAGCTTATCGCCACTGGAAAGAACTTCTGAGGTTATCTTCTCCAGTCCAAACATGAACGTGAGTCTAATTTGCAAGATTGCTGAGAAGTGCGCACCTAGTTTTTGTTTAATAAACTCAAGTCAGAAGGACCAAATACCCTCAAAGCAAACCCATTCTAATTTGGGTTAAATTGCTTTAATTGTTCATTTTTTTCACTTTGTATCAAGACTAGTTTAATTGATGAATGCATGATTTAATTAATTAATCCATTATATTGAAAGGGCAGGACAGGTACTGTCTTTTGCCTCTTTTTGTATCTCCAGCACTTGGCACAGTGCTTGACACCTAATACATGTTTAATATATATTGACTAGATATTTTTCTATTCTTTTCAATGTCTACTCACTGCTTCTAGTTATGCTCTCTAAGCAAGAGAAGTTGAATATCTCTTCTACACAACAGTCTTTCAAATATCCCAAGACATCTATCATTCCTCTCTCCCTCCTCATTCCTGAAAGCCACAAGTCTTCTCTGAATTAATCATCCTTAATTCCTTCTCCTAGGACCAGTCAAAATATTATCAGTCCTGACTTTGCTACTTCATAGTAGTGTGACCTTGAAAAAATTGGGTTCTGTGCTACTTACTTGCTGACAATGTGAACTGGGGGTAATTTATGTCCATGTTATTGGCACTAGTTCCCTTATTTATAAAATGACATTGGAATAGATAATCTCTGAAGTCCCTCTCAGCTCTAATATTCCATGAATTATGTCAATGAAAATATATCCTTGTAATAAATATTGGGTTGCCAGAATTTTATTTGGACTTCTAAATTGACAATACTTCATGTATCAATGCCTGGCTCTGTGTGCTTGTCTCTGAACACCTCCCCTTCTCTCTCTCTCTCTCTCTCTCTCTCTCTCTCTCTCTCTCTCTCTCACACACACACACACACACACACACACACACACACACATTCACATATGTCTAGAATTTTTACTTTAAGGCTATAATTTGCAGAGAAGGAGCCAAACAGTTTGATGGGAAAAGCTGCTCACTAGAAGCACTAATAAAATGACAGCTTCAATATTTATTTCTTATTGGGCTCACTCTGTTCTAATTTGTTATGTTTTGTGTGTATGGGGGGCAGCCCTTTTATTACCTAATCTAAAATGAAAGTAAATAAGTTTTGTGGGGAAATCTTCAAAATGTGATGAGCTTTACTTATGTTGTGGATTTTCAGACATTTGTCTGCCACCCCCCCCCACCCACTCAGGCAGAGGTTTTTGTTGCTTCCTTTTTCATTTTCTAAGCTTTTGTTCAGATACTTATAATACCTATTTCATAAAGTCAGGGTAGGAAAATGCTACATGCCATATAATATTTACTAATATTTCAGATAGTTGATGTTTCTAGGTAAATGAACTCTGGATAATTGAGGTATAATTGTAAATATATGTTTATATTCTTTTTGTATTTTAATATAGAAGTGTCATACACAAATATCATTTCTATGACACTAATAAGTAAAAATGTGTATTAGGCAATAATTTTGAGGTATTTTTACCTTAGTGGTTATATATGGCATCCTTTACTTCAGATGCTTTTGTGACATGATCAATGATTTTTATTTCTGAAACAGTATCTGGAAGCCCAAACAATGCTTAGGAACACAGAGCAGGAAGACAAAGTAGAACTGATTGATTAATGAAGCATGTTAACATTATAATGGCAGAAGCAAAGATTTGGAGTTTGAAGACATGAAATTAAGTTTCAAGTCACTTCATAATACCTGTGCAACCCCGGGCAAGTCACATATCCTCACTCCATCTCCATTTCCTAATTTTTAGAGATGTTCAAGTAGATGATCTCTAAGGTCCCTTCTGGACCTAAATTTTATATTCTATAATTTTGATCAGGTGTGGTGAAAAGATCCGAGGACTGGGAGTTAGGAGACCAGACCAAGCACTAACTAGTTGCTCTGATTCAGTCAATCAAATCACTTCTCTGAACCTCAAGTACAGTTTGGACAGAATCTTCCTATCTTCCTTCCTTCCTTCTTTCCCTCCTTCCTTCCTCTCTCCCTCCCTCCCTCCCTCCCTCCTTCCTTCCTTCCTTCCTTCTTTCCTTCCTCTCTCCCTCCTTCCTTCCTTCTTTTTTCTCTCTCTTTCTTTCTCCCTTTCTTTTTTCTCCCTTCCTTCCTTCCTTCCTTCCTTCCTTCCTTCCTTCCTTCCTTCCTTCCTTCCTTCCTTCCTTCCTTCCTTTCTTTCTCTCCCTTTCTTTCTTTCTTCCTCTTTCTTCATTTCTTCCTCTTTCTTTTTTTCTTTTTCTTAAAAATAATATTTATTATTTTGTATAGCTTTTTGTTTTGAAATGGGAATGCATTCTAAAGAAAATTATAGTGATGTAGAAAAGACATAAATAAAAAAACATTTAAAAGAAAGGAAGGAAGGAAGGAAGGAAGGAAGGAAGGAAGGAAGGAAGGAAG
>NW_027185616.1:28661770-28683466 GCF_028583685.1 Petaurus breviceps papuanus
GGAAGGAAGGAAGGAAGGAAGGAAGGAAGGAAGGAAGGAAGGAAGGATAGAAAAGAGAAAAATACTAACACAACTGATTGGAAAAGTCCAAAAACATATATACACCATTCAGTTTATTGTTTGCTTGTTCATTTGTGTGTGTCTGTGTGTGTGTTTATTCTTTTCATTCACCTTGTTATACTTATTGGTTGTAGGGTTTTTGTGGGAGATTTTTTGGCTTGGCTTACTCTACTCTGTATCTTTTTAAATAGATCTTTCTGTCCATCTCTGCATTCATCACTTCATGATTTCTTACAACAAAATAATATTCCTTTACATTTATATACCACAACTTGTTTAGCCATTCCCTAATCACTGGATAGCACTTTATTTCTAATTCTTTACTACCACCAAGATGTGTACTATAAATATTGCTTAATAAGATTTAATAATTTATTGTTAAATAAGATACTTTATATCAATGGCCCCTTTGCAGTATAAACTCAGGTAACAGAATCTTGGTCAAAGGGTATAGTTACTTTACTCACTTTATTTGAATATTTTCAAATTGCAAACTGATATTTTGGGGGACAGGCAAAGGCAAGGCAATTGGGGTTAAGTGGCTTGCCCAAGGTTACACAGCTTGTAAGTGTCAAGTGTCTGAGGCTGAATTTGAACTCAGGTCTCCCTGACTCCAGGGACAGTGCTCTATTCACTGTGCCACCTAGCTGCCCCTGCTAACTGGTTTCTAAGACCCCAAACAACTCTAAAATACTATACATTTATCCCTTGCATAGCTGCAAAGTATCTTTCTCTGAAGATCTTCAATAATAGTGGCTTAAATAATGACTAATTGAGAGAAAGGCAAAGAAGGTACGGTTTAAATTACCTCTTCAGGCTCCTTTTAGCCAAAGGTTATGCTTACTAAATGTTTTCTCATATTTTAGACGGATGTTGTTTTGGAGTCTATAAAACATAGTTATATCCAAATGGCAATTATAATCCTACTGGAATACTGAGAATTAAGAAATGCTTTCCTTTGGTTACTACAGCTACTAGGAAAACATGGTATCCATGGCAATTTACAGTTCAACTTTTAACTTTCAATGCTTTCTCTTTTTTCTTTACATTGTTATGATTTATAAAAGCTCTAATGACCTCCCAGTTAAGCATTTCCTAGCAGTTAGCTACTGACTGGATTAAAGACCCTTGGCATCACCTGAGATCCTCAATTCATCCAGTTGGTTATTAACTGCCAGAACATACCCTACCTGAAGGTCATTTATGGTTTATATTGCCTCTAAAAGCTGCACTAAGATGGCAATTAGGTTGGGATTTTGCTCTGTTTTCATAAGTCTGTATAAACACTGCCATCAGAAATATCAACATTAATAATGAAAAATCAGACCACTGATGGAGTATTTAAAGAAAAAAATAATATATTTCCTAATGGTTTCCCATTGGGGAAAAACTCTTGGAAATTATAATTAAGAGAGAGAATTCAATAGTTTAGAATTATCTCTCACCACTCTTCTTGGTTTCTTTTTAAGAATCTACCTATTTTACTTGGACCTCCTGCTCCAGAATGGATTTCCTGTAGTGGTAAATGTAACCTTTCCCCTATTTTCACCTCAAACAGATAATCACTATTTCATACCTTCTTGTGTATAAAAAATGAAGGAACAATTTAATACCTTTTCCTTGTATTAACAGCAGAACAATAAAAATTTCAAAGAACATTTTTGACTGAAACCAAATTTCACAGAACAAATCCTCTTAATAAAAGGATTTGTTCTGTAAAACCTAGACTCAATCAAAAGGTTGTACTCAAGGACCTAGAAGGCTTCAGGTTTCCCACACCTGATAGGGGTTATCGTCCACAGTGAATGTCAAAATTATTATTACTTTAGATACCTCCTCACCATTCCTCAACCCCTACTATCCTGGAATGTATTAGAGATAATTTAGTCTATACATGTTCCTACACTTGTAGAGCCACAGACCATCCAGTAACTGAGTCCTCTTAATCTGGGGTCATTGAATTTTATATGTAATATATCATATTGCAATTCATTATACACACATATTTAGATATACATTTGTATGCATATATATATATGCATACATATGTTCATATAGGCATATATATTTATATTTTGTAACTATATTTTAATATAATTTTTCCATTTTTAATTCTAAATATTTTATTTTGTGAATTTAGAAACATTTTGAGATTCTTAAGTCTAACTAGACTTCTCTGACACACACACAATGGTTAAGAATCCCTGCCTAAGCTCTGCATTCCCCCTTCTCCTGTTGCTAAAATCTTACTCAATTCTACTGTCCTAACATGAACTGCAGGACACTCATGGATCAGGATTGGGGACAAGGGAAAAGGGTCCAGGGAATGGGTCCAAGAACCCTTTGGATTCAGCCCAAGTGATACATTTAGCACCAACAAATAATGAAAAATACCTCTCTGACTATTATTGTTATCAAATTTCCTCTTTGTGCATAGGTAATGCTTTAATGAATCATAGAATTACCTCATTTTAGACCTGGGAAAGATCTTAGAGATAATATGGCCCAACCACTCTCTTTTCAAATGTGTTCACTCAAACAGCTAGGAGTGTGCACCATAAGACTTTAGAGCGAACCTATCTCTGGTAGTATTCCCAGGACTTTAACAGGCCTAAGAGATGGATTAAAAATGCCAGGAAATTGAATTTGACAGAGAAGATTAGTAAATCAGAAAGTATTTACTGAGCTCTTACCCAGTGCCAGGACTAGGGAGGATAAAAAGAAGCAAATGATTTCAACCTACTAACCTAATCTCAGAGAATTTACATTGATGCCAGGTTGACCAAAAAAAAAAATACCACTCTGAGGATGAGGTCTATAATGTTAGCTTTAGCCCTTCATATTCCTCAAACTCCTGGCATCATATGAGCTCCCAAGAATTATAACGCTGCCTTTACCCAGTCCGCTCCCCTGGCCAGGCACCAAGAATAATCTGAGAAGACACCAACATGTTCTCCCCTACTATGGCCAGCAACTGAGTTTTGGAACTTCTACCAGTATGCTTCATATCCAAGTTATATCTCATAAAACAACGTTTCCCCAAGATGAATTGTTAATGGGGGAAACAATGTACACTCCTATGTCCTAAATCACAACCTTTAACTCAGATTACTTCATAAATATTCTAAGATTATCTGTAAGCAGTATATTTGTCAATTTTTATTTGTAGAAAGAAAATGTGCAGAGAATAGTTTTGACAATGTCATCCTTTGAGTTCTTTTTACTAAACCAGCTTATTTTGGCAGTAAGTCTAAAAACCAGCCAGCCAACTCAAAAGAAATTTAATAAGCTCTGTATTTCCTACATTCACTCTCGCATCTTAATTTGTTGGATTTTTCATAACTCCCAGAATAATTATTATATTTTCCTAACTTTATCCATGGACATTTTGCTACCTGGAATGCTTTCCTCTTGAAATCGTATCCATCCTTGAAAGGCCAAGCAATTTTAATGTCTCTAGAGTTTTCTGTGGTCAGACAAGAGGTAAAAGGAGCCTCCTTTCTTTCACCATATCACTTGATTCCAGTGTTATTCACTGGAAACTCATCACAGAATGTCTTCTCATTTAACTTTTTATTCAATGGATGGTCAATAAATATCTGTTTACTGAATGTATCTGTGTGCAATTGCTATAGAATTAAACCTATTCTATAGTAGCTACATAATGGGTCGATATGACTAGGAATAGCTATATAACAGAGCCTTGACTGCCATTTTCATGTTTTAACCCTGGGGCAAGCAGCAGCAGTAAATAAAGGAATGAATAAGAATTCATCATGTGAAAAAAAAAAACTGCAATAGATCTGTAATTTCATCAGTATAGGGAGCTCCTGGTAAGGAATGTCCTTTAGCATTGCAGATTGGCACTTTCTCTGCAATTCAGAATTAGACAGTTGCATAGAGACAGTGAGAGACCGTGAATTACCCAAGTCATAACCCAAGTCAGTGTTTCCAGGTTTCTTTAACTTGTATATAGGGTTGTTATAATAATACATATATTGTTAGTTAGTAGACTATGTACTCCATGACTGTATCCCAGGTTCATTGCTTGGTGGAAAACACCAGTAGCAGAATAAGACTGTGAGAAAGAGGAGAGAAAAAAGACATGCTTATAGTGACCCTTTGATGCTGACCTTTATGAATTTTAATCTCAAAAATAAGTATCTTATGCTTGGAGTGCCTTCAAAATAAAATGAGATTGTCATGGGCCAGTTAAAAAGAGTGGTAAATAAAAGGCCAGCAGGTGGAGAAGTGGATGCAAAAAGGGGCTTGTTAACAGATAAACTTATCGTGCTTAACTAAGAAATATGCTTTATAGATTTAACAGTACAAATATGTATCGATACTGTGTATTTTAAGATATAAAAGGGTCTTTGGCTTGGGACTCATTCTCCTTGTAGCTGCTGAGAGAGAGAAAGTGATGTCTAATAAAGCTATGAACTCTCAAAAAAAAAGCATGACTGTAAGAGAATTCTATCCTCTATGTCATACTGATATTAAAATAATACAGGATGTATTAAAACAAATATACTTGAGCAAAAACGGAAATCAGTCAATGTAACGGTAATAGAAATTTGAAGGTCTTCTCTGCCCCTTAATAAGCCTAAAGTGAACTTGAGGAATTTTCCTGATTTGAAAATATACTATGCCCCCTAATAGGCTGCATGTACTCACCTGGAGCCTGTGGTGGTAGGCTTGTTTTTTGGGAAAGCACAACTTTTGTTACTTTGTAGTAACAAGGGTTATGGTGTTCTCTGACCCTATAGAAGGCTGTATATACCTCTGAGGCAAGGTTTTGCTTTGGGCCTCACTTAGGGAGGAGCCGTATGATTTGGCCAGATGAGACTCTGAGCAGCTGTTGAAACCACCTGGCTTTGAAAACCCAGATGTTCGTGCTTCTGTCGACTAACGAGGTATGGATGTAATGGTCAGATAGCTATAACTGTCTGCTGAATTGTGTTATTTTCTCTTGTTACTTCCATTTGTATTCTCTGAAGTTCAGGGTGCTGACTTTTTCCCCGAAACTAAGTAAATTATATATGTTTGATTGATTAAAGTAAGATTGTTAACCTTTTTGAGTTGCTTTCCTTTAGAAAAGCAGATCAAAGAACCTGTGCTAGAAGCCATCCTGGGTATGCTAGGGTGCTTGCTGCTACCGTTAATTTAGCAGATCACAGATGAGGGTCTGTAGCAGCAAGCACCCCAAGGGTCCTCAGGGTTTGCTGCCAACACAGGTTATTGGATCTGCTTTGATAAAGGAAAGCAACTCAAAATGGGTTAACAAGCTTACTTTAATCAGTCAAATATGTATCGTTTACCTAGTTCAGGGGAAAAAGATCAGCGCCCTGAACTTCAAAGTATACAGACAGAATAATCAAGACAAAAACAGATCAAGTAGACAGATTTCCAAACTGTCCAACCATTACATGCATACCAAATCAACATCTGGGTTTCAAAGTCGGGGGACTCTGGACAACGGCTGTCCAGAGTCTCATCTGATCAAATCACACAACACTTCTCAAAGTGAGCCCCAAAACAAAGCTACACATGAGGGCTTATATAGCCTTCTCCTGGCTCAGAGAATGTAACAACCCCATTGACTCGCTGGCCAATCAAGAAGTATTCACTGAAAAACAAGCCTCCCACCCCAGGCTCCAGGTGCACCTTAGCCTAGGGGCAGGGTTTTTTAAGATTTTTAAATTTACATTCCCATTACAGGGTCTTCTTTATCTGGAAGGCTCCAAATTTAAAGAATTATTTTTATTTACCCAGTACTTATTTCAATTGTTTCTCTGACTGAAGAAGTTATTGTTATTGAGGTTTTTTTCAGTCATATCTGATTCTTTGTGATCCCATTTGGGGGCTTCACAAAGATGCTGGAGTGGTTTGACATTTTCTTATGCAACTCATTTTGCATATGAGGTAACTGAGAAAAAACAGGGTTAAGTGAATTGTCCAGGGTCACATAGCTAGTAAGGGTCCAAGGTCAAATTTGAACTCAGGAAAAGAAATCTTTCTGATTCCATGCCTGACACTTTATTCATTGCCCTGGTGGAAGAAGTACGTCTGTTTCTGTGCCTTCTAAATTTTAGTGTCCTGGTTTCCCCATCCTAGTTATGATACTTATATATCTATCTATAAATGTGTATAGTGGTCAATCATGAAGACTAGAATTTTGCAGAATTTTTTAACATTTCTCCAAGAAAATCCTGGGTACTTTTGCTAGCTAGATAAAGAATAACTAAATCTTACCACCATTTTCATGTATGCATATATGAATTATGGAGCCCTTTACTTTATGAGGTACTCTTCATTGCTTGATCATCATTTTGCAATTGCAAGTGACACTCAGGCCTGATCTGTGTGCCAAACATCCAATTCTCATTGCCTAAAAATGAAAAGAAGCATATTCATGAGATAAGTACCAATCCTAGAGAAGAATAACAGGAAAAAGAATTCCCAAAGGCTTAGGAAATAATTATTCAGGAGCAATATATACCGAAGAACTTTGCTCTAAAGCCTATGATAGCATCTGCTACAATTCCTTGACTCACCTGATATATCAGGCTAATAATTTGTGAAGGAGACAGCTTTCACTTCCCTTCACTTTGTTATAAGTCTTACTAATAAATACCTTTTCTGGGCCAAGAAGCATCCTTTCATTTTTCTTTAGCCTTCTTTTCCTTGTTTCTTTCACAGTGTCCAACAACCCATATTTTTTTTCTGGTGCATTCAAGATTAACAATGGAGTTGTTTATGGCTTGTGATCTCAGATCTGAAAAGCAATGATGAGACTCAACTGCAGCTCTTAAATTTGAGAGCTGAGGGCTTTTCATGCTAGTCCCTAATCTGTTAAACTATGGCCATGCAGTCTTTTGAAGAACAAGATCTTGAAATCTGCCATTTTGAATGGTACACTTGGGGTTACAGTAATTTGCAATTCGAGGTGATGTGTGACTTAGTATAACTCTATAGATCTAATGTGTTTATATGCTTCCTGAAAGCCTAAGTAAGAGTGACTTGCTAGGATTTATTGCTGGATGTTGAAATATCTGATTGGTGTTTCTAGTAATAGAAAACTGAATACTCACTGCAAGGTTTTTTGAAATGTAAAACAATATTTACTGAAAGAAATTTTGGTTGATCTTTGTGGTTTCATTAAGAAAAAATTTGTAGACCTTCTAATCACTCTGCTAAGCTTTTTGGCAGACCACAGTATTACATTATCACAATATTGTTTGTTGTGTGGTCTGTATTTCCCATAATTCTATTTCAGGCTGTAATGCACTACACTGAGACTGAGAGGGAAAGAACAGATCACTCTTAAAACGTACTTCAATGTATTACATTATGGGAATTATACAGTAGTCTTCCTGCTGTTTTCTTTCTTTCTTTCTTTCTTTCTTTCTTTCTTTCTTTCTTTCTTTCTTTCTTTCTTTCTTTCTTTCTCTCTCTCTCTCTCTCTCTCTCTCTCTCTCTCTCTCTCTCTCTTTCCTTTTAGATTTGCAGATATGGTGAAAGAACTCATTATTGATCGAAATGTCAGTGGAATGTGATATGGGGTAGAAGTCCTCGGATGTGCAGATACAAACAAATGAAAAATAGAAGGCAATGTGATATATCTCATTGGGAAAATGACTGACCTGGAAAATGGATCCAGGAGAGATAATTAAAAAAAATTATTGGACTACCTGAAAGCCATGATAAAAAATAGAACCTAGAAATCATCCTTTAAGAAATTCTCAAAGAAAATTGACCTGATGTTTTAGAAGCAGAGGGCAAAATAGAGGTTGAATCAATCCACCAATCACCTCCTGAAAAAAGAGATGCCCAAAAGAAAACTCCTAGGAATATTATAGCCACCTTCCAGAATTCCCAGATCAAAGAGAAAATATTACAAGCAGCCAGGAAGAAACAATTTGAATATTGTGAAAACACAATCAGGACAACACAGGATCTAGCAGTTTCTACAATGAACGATCTAAGGACTTGGAATATGTTATTCCAGAGGTCAAAGGAGCTGGGATTAAAACCAAGAATCATCTACCCATCAAAACTGTGTCATGTTTCAGGGGAAAATATGGTCATTCACTGGAATAGAGGACTTTCAAGCATTTTTTGATGAGAAAACCAGAGTTGAATAAAAAAGTTGACATCCAAATACAAGAAGCAAAAGAAGCATGAGAAGGTAAACAGGGTAAAGGAATCATATGGATTTTATCAAAGTTGAACTATTTACATCCGTACATGGAAAAATGATAATTGTAATTTATGAAACTTTTCTCAGTATGAGAAAAATTGACGGGATAGAAACCTAGGTATACATACATACATACACACACACACACACACACAGGACCAATTGAATAGGAAGGGGTGATAATTAAAAGGTGAAATTGAGAGGTGAGAGAGAAATATGAGAGCAGATGGGGAGAAAAAGAATGGGGTAAATTATCTCAATATAAAAGAGACAATGGAAAACTGTTAACAATGGAGGTAAAGAATAGGAAGGCAAAAGGGAATCAGTCAATCTCATTCTCATTAAATTTGGCTTAGGGAGGGAATGAAATAGAACACTAAATTGTGTACCTTGCCCTACAGAAGAGTAGGGGAGAAGGGGTTAAGACAGGGGATGATGGAAAGGAGGACAGGTTGTGGTGGAGTGAATTGGAAGCACACACTTTTGAAAAGGGACAGGGTCAAAGTAGAGAATAGAACAAGTGGGGGGCTAGATAGGAGGGAGCGAAATATAGTCAGTCTTTCACAACATATCCACCATGGAAATACTTTTGTAGCTTCACATTTACAACCTATATTGAATTGCTTGTCTTTCCAGTAAGGGTGGCTGCTGTGGGAAGGAAGGGAAAGAATCTGGAATTCAAAGTTTTAAAATCAAATGTTTTATATATATATATATATATATATATATATATATATATATACATATATATACATATATATACATAATTATTATTATTATTATTATTTTACATGCAACTGGGAAATAAGATATTCAGGCACTGGGGTATAGAGATCAATCTTGCCCTACTGGAATGACAGAGGGGTGATTGGGGAGAATAAAAGAGAGAGCAGATTGGGGGAGGGGGTATACAGTGGGATCACTTCCTTGGGGTGGTGTTTATGGGAAAGATGGGGTGAAAATTTGTAACTCAAAATCTTGTGAAAATAAATGATGTAAATTAAAAATAAACATAAAATTTAATTTAAAAAAGGAAATGAGATTTCCTACATGTGCTGAGGTCCTCCAGTTTTTCCAATCTGTCATTAATGTAATATCAATCATGTTAGGCCCAGGATAATACAGAGCCACTTCAATGAAAGCCAGGAAATAAATATGGAAAGCATTGATTCTAAGATCTCCTCATCTGAAAGAAAGAATGATAATGAATGAAAAGTGTAATGATAGCTATCTTCAAATATCTGAAGGCTTTCATGTGGAAGAAGGATTAGGAATTTTTCTGTCAGAGAATTACAATGTAAGGAAAAGTTTCCTAATAACTAGGGCTACCCCAAAAAGAGGTCACAGGGTAGCTAAGGAGCAAAATGAATGAAGTCCCAGACATGGAGTCAGGAAAACCCGAATCCAAATTCAGCCTCAGAAGCTTATTAAATGTATAACCTTGTGTAAGTCACTTGACACTGTTTACCCTAGTGCTTTCATCTGTAAAATGAACTGGAGAAGGAAATGGCAAACCACTCCAATATCTTTGCAAAGAAAACTGCAAATGTGTTCATGAAGAGTTGAATATGACTGAATAACAATAAAAAGCCCCCCTCCAAAACAAATGAGAGAATGGACAGCCATTCCACTCACTGTAGGTCTTCAGATCAAGGATGTGTGACTACTTATTGAGGAAGATGAGAATAGTCTGACATGTATAAGGAAGGTCAAGCTAGGTTACTATAGTATGATAAAAACAAAAAGAGAGGGGTATATCTAGGAGAAGATGGTGTTTCACTGTATCAAAAGCTACAAAGAAGTCAAGAAAAATGAAGACTGGGGGAAAAGCCATTAGATTTGGCAATTAATAGACTATTGGTAACATTGGAGAGAGTAGTTTTAATTGAATGATGAAGTAAAAAAAAAGCTAGCATATAGAAAGTTCAAAAAAGAATGAGAGGAAAAGGAGTGGAGATAAAAAATTGCAGATGGCCTTCTAGAGCAGTTTAGCTACAAATAAAGGAAAAATATTGGGTGATAGAGGGAATGACTGGATCAAATAAGGTATTTTTGAGGATAGACAATACAAGAGCATTTTATAAGTGATTGGGAAGAAGTTAGTAGACAAGGAGAGACTGAAGATGATAGAGGGGAATGACAGAAGGAACAATTTGTAAAGAAGATAGAAAAGATTTGAATCACTTGTGTATGTAGAATGCTTTGTCTTGGCAAAGAGAAAGGTCATTTCTTCATGTCAGATAGGAAATGAAGGAAGAGATTATAGCATAAAGCATCTTCCTGATATTAGAGGATGGAAAAAAAATGAGGAGGTCTTAGTGATTGGTTTCATTTTTTTTTAGTGAAGTATATTGGATTGTCACATGAAAAGGTGAGAGAAGGTGGAGGTATATGAAATTTAAGGATGGATAAAAAGGTTTGGAAAAGAGTATGGTGTTAGTAAATTAGGGAGGAACAAAAGTCTTGGAAAGGGTGACCATGGAGACTATTTCATCAGAAAGGACCAAAGTCTCAGTGAGAGACAAAAAATTCAAAGAGTGGGAATAGAAATGATTTTAGGTGAAAGGACATTTGTTACTTATAGAGAAGGCAATACAGAGATCACTATGGAAGCAATAGTTTTAAAGCAGGATTTTGTGGATGTCCATAAGGGAGCAAATAGTGGGGGATGAGGGCAGCTAGGTGACATAGTAGATAGAGCACAAGACCTGGAGTCAGGAAGACCTTAATTCATATACAGTCTCAGACACTAGGTGTGTGACCCTTGGCAAATCACTTAACCTTATTTGCTTCAGTTTCCTCTTCTGTACAATATGATGGAGAAACAAATAGCAAACCATTTCAGTATCTTTGACAAGAAAACCTCAAATGGGGTCAGAAGGAGTCAGATGCAGTGGAAAAACAAATAAAAAACAGGTAGGTAATGGAGAATGGGGCTTGAATAATAACAACCAAGAATACAGATTCTCTGAGATAGAGAGGTTTTAACCAGATTGTATGGTTTATTAATTATTAAGGACTGAATTCAGGTAGGTTATCAATATTCCCAGGCATTTGTGCTCAAGATAGAGTCTTACAAAGTCCATTCTAATACTTGGATTCTATTAGTCTGCAAAGAATACTTATTATTCAGATTATTATATGAAATTAGGTCAGGAATCTGTTAGTTTACCTTTTCAGCTATCTTGAATAAGCAATGTAGATGGACAAAAAGATTGACCCAAAATTGAATAAGAAGAAAAATGTGGGCTCGATTGCATTTGGTAAATTGCCTGACCATTTCACCAGTTCCAACCTGTTGCCTAACATAAAAAAAGTAATTTACTTAATGAAAGTGTACTGAAATTGAAAGTATATGACTATAAATTGTGAAAAACAATACTGCATAAACATTTTAAATAGCCAAAATGGCAATGGAAAGTCATGGGCATGCAATTTACAGCGTATAACCAGTTGTATCTTGTACATACAATATGGCAAAGCTATATTAATCAGAAAATAAAAAATGACAAAAGAAAGTGAAGTGGGTAGTAGCAAGTATGAGAAGATGGATGCACCAAGTCATACACTAGTATCCATAGAATATGGATGTAGAAGAAATATTCAGAAGATTCTAGAAGAACTCTGCTATAGAGGCTAGGTTTGTCATGAAAGCTTTAAAAGAGGACATAGGCGAGATTTACTTAAGGTGAAAAAAATAAACACATAAGTTGTTACGTGTTCTGGGGGAAAACACATATATACATTTATGTACACACAGATATAAATGAAAGAGAGAGGGAGAGACACAGAGAGAGATTGTATTAGAACTTCTTCAAAATCTCTTCCAGATCTAATATTCTAATCTTGTATGACAGTGTTTCAAAACTACATTTCATGCATCTATCCATTCATCCATCCACCCATTCATCTATTCAACAAATATGAATTTAATGGCAACTGAATATAAATGAAATTATGATTGTGTCTTACAAATTTACATAATTCAAAGGAATATTTTGCCCTTATATTTTGTTATCTTCATGATATTAACAATAACAAATAAAATATAAAAGGTATACTATAAGCTTTATGGGATAACTTATCAAGATAATAACTCTATGACATTATTTGACTCCCAAGCTAGGAAACAATGAATGAAACCTAAAGAGTCCATTATTCAGATACATTTTAAAATGTCATCCTTTTTCTTATGCCACTTTAGTAAAAATTCAGAATAAATAAGGGTCACACTCCCTTGGCCCTGATTTTAGATGACCTTTTAATTTATAGCGGCAGCTAAGTGTTGGGGTGGGTAGAGTGCTGGGCTTGGATTCAAGAAGACCACACAGTTTAAATCTATCCTTGAGTGCTTAGTAGTTTTGTGACCTCAGGCAGGTTATTTACCCTATTTTTTCCTCAGTTTCATCATCTGTAAAATGGGGATAATAATATCAAATATCTTCCAGAGTTATTGTGAAAATGAAACGAGACATTTGTAAGCACTGTAACTGGAACAGAGTAGGAATTACATAACCCTTAACCATAATTATTATTAATTAATTAATCCTCCCCTAGGCAAATTCTATTACCTAAAAAAATTATAGCCAACGATGAAAAGGAAGAACATAAATATGGCATAAAAGGTATAGACAGTAAGAAGAAAGAGGAAAAAGAGAAAAGTTAATTAAGGTGGAAAGAGGGAAATGCCAAAGGATGTTTTTTTTTTTTAATAAATAAGTAAATAAAAGAAAAACTGGAAGAAGAGTTGCACAGTTGGGACATATATTGTCAAGTTGGGAAGGATATGCCTTCAGAAAGGTTTTTCCAGAATCCTTGGACTGATGAATTTCAAGAGAGTTTGTGAAAATCCTTAAAAGTTTTCTAGGACATGGGGAAAAGTGGATATGAATATCAGTTACCTTTTTCTTTCTGGCTTTTGATAGTTTTTTTTTTACAACTACATAAAAGTGTTCTGATTTAAATAAATAGTGCCTTTCTGGCTAAGGAAGCTATACTTCAAAGAACATGTGACAGTAATGATTGCATACTAGAGTAGGAAATGCAGGGACTTTATTAGAAATTGGAATAATGTTAGATGTAAAACTTTTTAATTGACTGGATGAAGTGAGATCTATTTTTCAGTTCCCTTACTTGCCTTTTTGTATTTGTCTGCATAGTCTATAACTTTGGGAGAAGATGACAGACTCTGACAGTGTTTGACTTGCTACCAAAGCACATTAAGATGCATCTTAAATCAATTTATAGTTCAGAATTTTAATGAAGAAAAATAGCAACCAGTAACAATTTTCAAATAAGTATATCTTGTGTGATTTTCACTAAATTACAATGAAATTATTTAAGTAGACAAATCTGATAGGGACATGTATATGATTGTTCTGAGTAAGATTCAAAGTATTGTTACCAATTAAGAAAGGTTTTTGCCTGCCTTTGAGTGTTGACCATAGAATTTTTGTGCAGGACAAAATATGAAAACCGTCTAGCTTCAATAGATCCTATATTTCATGTTAGAAACTTAAAGATCATTCAGCCCTTGCTTCATTTTTAGAAGAGAAAATAGAATCCAAGAAAAGCTAAATAATCTATTCAAGGTCACATCATCAAAATTCTAATACAAGTTCTCTGACTTGTCCTTGGAAACACGTTGTAAAAATGATAAAACATGTCTAAAGAAAGAAAGGTTTGATGACTTGTCGTGAGTTCATATCCTGACTCTGACTCATTGTTTTGCCATGGACATATTACTTATAAATTTCCTGAGATTAGATTTCTCTTATGTAAATTGAGGCAGTTGAACAAGATGGCCTCAGATGTCCTTTTTCAACTCTAGATCTATGATCCACTGAGCTAAAATTATGAAGTTGGTAAATGACAGGTCATTCAAGTCACTTGACTTTTAGTCCAATATTGCTTCTACTAAGTCAATCTGCTTCTCATTTAACTGCATGAGTATCTGTTTTGTTTTGATGGCTTGTTTTCCTGGGTTCAATGTTATTTTGTCTTGTGGAGGTAATTATCAGTCTTTTCTACTTGGAAGAACTATTCATAAGGAAACATGTGTGTACGTATATTTATTATGCAAAGTTCTTAATATTTAGATATGGATAAATAGAGATGTATATATATAAAGTGATTTATAGAGATGTAGCAAGCTAACTATACATTAACCCATCTAAACATGTCTAAATGAATACTTATTATGTAAATTCCTTATTTCACCCAGATAAAGATAAATACAGATATACAGAAAGATCTAGGTAGCTATACACATACACACATATACATAAAATGCATGTTATATAAATTACTTAGTTATTTTCCAGATATAGATATAGAAAGACCTATCTGTATACATCTATACACACACATATATAAATTTTTACTTATCCAAGTTACTTGAAATTACTTGTTATCCAGATGACAGACAGACAGAGAAAGAAACAGAGAGTGCTTCATAAAAAGAGCATAATATTTAAGATATTATTTCATTATTCCCCATGGGCATCAGCCATGAATGTTATCTCTGTATTAAATATTGTACTACTTTATTGATTTCTTTCATTTCACCAAATATAATAAGTATTTTATTTGTGCGCATTTCTTATCCACTGTTGTAGGAGCTATAAAATTTCTGATGCCAGTGACCTTGTTTTGTTCATTTTTATATTAGCAGAAATCAAAACATAGGAGGGGTACTCTGTTTGATAGCTATATTTGTTAGGGAGCTATAGGGACTATTTTACAGAGAGCTCACAAAAGGCAAAAGCTCACATGGTAGTCAGAAGAAGCAATACAGGGACAATCTGTGAAAATTTTTGTATTGATTGTGAGACATGGGAAACACAGGACAGAGTCAGCTTAACATAGCATACCCTCATTAAATAAGGTGATATAAGCAAATCAGATTTTTCAGTAGGAGCAGCTCAAAAAATACCAGAGATGAACACATTTAGAGACATCTCCCTCCCAAATGGTTATGTAGACTATTTGTGCCTGACTTGTGGTAGACTTACAACCTCATATTGGTATGATCAGCCACAGCATAAATTGACTCACATCATGATGTCATTTTGGTTTTCTTTGATCAGGAAAGATTACCAACAGTATTGCTGACCTCCTGTGGGGGTATTGCTTTGCAAAGTACAAATGCATATTTCATATCTTATCTCATATGCTACTGTACTTATTTAGGATCTTCTTTCCCACCCTCTTCAGACAAATGGAAGCAAAAATCCAAAATATTTTCAATGAAGCATGGCCTTTTACATCTCCTAAACACATTGCCTCTGGCTTGTTGACTCCTCTATCAAAAGGAAGGAAAAATTTAGGGGCATCGTGGGTATTTTTACAATACTTTCAAAAGGTAAACTCTAGTCCCCATTTTTATCCTTAGCCCCCAGCTCTGATGAGATGAAAAAATATGTCTTTCTTCTCTAAAAGGCTTTGAAGTAAAAGTGAACAGTGAGGAACAGACCATGCCTTCTGGAGTCCACACATGCAGCTTATCAGGAACAAATGAAAGTACTGGAGATGAAAGTAAGTAGAGACAATACCTAGGATGTTCAGCTACCTCTAGAGCTCATGCTTGATAAGCATGGTTTGTGGCCAGATAATCCCTGGTTCTGAACCATTGCTCTACTCATATGTACAGGACACTTAACAACTCTGCTAGTATCTTCACTTTTCAATGTCTTCTTTAATTTTTTTTCAAAAAGCCCTTTCAAGTTTAAGCTCCAGGGCAATCCTGGGTCATTTTTCCAGATCAAGAGAAAGGGAAATTTAGTAATAATGAAAAACAAAAACAAAAGAAAACAATTGTCTAGTCACTAGGCAGTTCTCTATCCCTTCCTCACTAGATTATGTATTGTTGAGAAGGGCTCAGAAATGAGGATGCATTGATTTCTATTTAAAATTTTCCTTTCTGAACTTCTGTTTACTTCCCTTAGTTCTGCCCTCTGGGACAAAATAGAAAAGTTTGCCTCTCCAAATATATGAAAAACAACTTTCACAACCCTCTGCTCTCCCCAAAAAAGTGTATTGATCTTTTTATGACATGATTGGAAGTCCCTCAATATCATGGGCCTCAACCTTTAAAATCACCCTCCCCATCACCTTGTCAATGTCCTTCATAAGATGTTGTGCCCATTTATATAAAATAAATAGTTTTACTTTCGCAAAAGGAACAACTTCCTGTTCTAGAATCAACTCTTCCTATTAAAAAGGGGATTGAAAAAATCTTAGGGTAGAGCATTGGGACTCACACATCTGAGAGAATGTCACATAAATGAATCACAAATTGGAATTTTAAAAGAACAGTATTAATTAATTGAGCAAGGGACATTTTCTTTTTTCCAACCATCAAACTGACTTCATTTTTTGTCCCTGTGCTTCAAATTACCTGAGAGACTTATCTACAGAAGACAGACCTAATCTGAATAAATAGCAAAACCCTTGGGGCTTCTAAAGCTGATATGCAAAGATGGCTGGAATTCAAGTATTAGCCACTACTTAATGTGCTGCATGAGGCTTTCAAAACACAAATTAACCCATTTATTATGTCTGAGATCTTCAAAGTAGCATGTTTTCCCTTGTATAACATTCCTCATGCCTTCAGAAACCTTGCCTTAGAATCTTTTTGAAGGATTAAAGCTAGGAGTCAGTTCCCAGAGTGACAAACATTTTTTGGTGAATAACCCAACTCTTTTTAGTGCCCTATGACTTGGTGTGCTGTTTGTTCAATTGCACTTGTCAAGTATGACAAACTCTGAAAAGGAAACACACTATTCACTCTACCAGACCAAAATGGAATTAGATATGCAGTGGTATCTCTGTTAGGCACATTTCCTTAAGCAGACCTGCTTTTTGTGGATGCTTACTTTTGGCAACTTCCTGCTACAACTATTCTTTTACATTTGATGCCTGCTTTCTGTAGTCCTAGCTTCCTCAAATTAGATTCAAATATGTGTTTTTAAAAGGGAAGAAAACTTGGTTAAAATAAATCATGAAAGTTTTTTTTTTATTTCTTTGTAATAAACTTCTGTCTTCAGAGATTGAGTGAATGTAATGTTTCCATTTTTATGTTGACCAAAGTTTCATGATAATCCAAAGAATACAATAAACTAGTTGTTTCTAACTTTGAAATTAAAAATAAAATTCATCAATTTCATTTTCTTAACCCATGCCATAGTGAATAATATTTTCTCTCTGAAAATGCTCCATTCATCACCATGAGGAATTTATTTATGAGGTATTTCATTTGTGAGCAAAAACATACATATGATGGTCTTAGTGTTACAATGATTTGTCTGCTTCTCTATTTATTTTTTATCCCATAATATAAGAAACTTATTAATATTGCATGGTTGACAGAATACTGGACTTATACTGAAGAGTCCTAGGTTTGAAATAGTTACATGCAGGAGTGTAGTAGTATGTTTAACTGGCTCAAGGAAAAAGGAAATATGTGAGGGACATTCTTTAAGATCAATTGATGCTCTAATTTTATCTATCACTTTCTTCATTCTAGACAAAGATCAAATGAATAAATCAAGCCTATGATTCATACATAGCCTTTACTGATTGCTGAGGTATAAGTTTCAATATTAAAAACTAAACGTTGATTCTCATGAACCAGACTGAGAGAAGTCCAGTATACACTCGCTGACATGCAAACCGAAGGACATGACTGAACAATTGTTGGGGAATTGGGAGTGTAATGCCCTGTTTTGTGTGAGAAATATCAGAAATTGTAATAAGAAGAGGGAAAAAAGAATTAAGGAAATGAACATTGGCAAAGAAAAGACAAAATTATCTTTATTTTGTAGGTGATATAATAATTTACAGAGAACCCTAAAGAAAAAACAACAATTAATCAGTTTGATTCATCATTTCAATCTAATTAGGGTCTACTTTGTATAAGATATTGTGCTAGATGCTGATGAAGGATACAGAAAAGAAAAATACCCCCTGATCTCAAAAATTTACTTTTTATTGATGTATGTGACCAAGTAATCAGATCTTTTGAATCAGATGGGAGTTCATTGGCTTTTAACTTTTATATATTTATTTTTAGTGGACTGTTTGACAATCTAAGGAAACTTATAGACTACTCAGGATAATATTAATTCTACAAAGTGCAATATATATGTTTATAAAGGAAACCAAATCATATGGAAATATCTATGTCATTTTTTCTATGAAAATCATTCTGAGGAGAAGTGAGAATAGCTTAGGTTTCAAGCATGGAGGACAGCCAATGCAAAGAAAAAAATAATAACTTCAGCAAAGTACCAGGATAGAAAATTAATCCATAAGTATCTAATATTATTATTGGTTATAAAATTTAATAATGATTATTCATGATAATTATTAATGAGCAGGAGAAGAAGGTATCGGGTTTGGAGAGATAAATTTCTGTACATTTCTGAAAAAGAAGTTTCAAAACATAGCTATGTCAATTTCTAAGAAATTTAGTTCTTGAACAAAATTTTATTTTATTCCCATCCTGAGAGAGCAAGTTAAGAATTTGAATATGCAGCAGGAGTGGGAGCTCAGATTGGTACTTTTGAGTTTGAGAGATCAGGGAAAAGGAGATCAGGTATGTCATTGTCTTTTTTATGTCTCTTGGAGATAAATAGTTCATCAATTCCAAGTTCTTCACCAGTCTGTTGCTGCTGAACAACAAATTGGGTCCCAAGTAAAGTAGAGGCAATAACTAACATGCAAAGATGCTTCAATGCCCACTCTCTAGTTTCTTAATTTAGCTTCTCTATTCCTTTTCTGGGCTGAGGAAATAGTTGTGTAGGTGAGCCTGAGACAGCATCTCAAGACTTTTCTGTTTTCTCTTTCTTGCCCTTAGCACAAGTGATCAAATAGCAATTCTGAGATGGATTATGTTTATGACTGACAGCTATCCTGAGAGCTCATGAGTTTTGGCTCTAATATTGGTTACCAAATAGAATACACTTTTTTTTTTTTACCACAATTTTCTTTTTGAGGAGAATGTAACAGGTAACATTAGGAAAAGCCACATTCACCTAACTGATTAGAAGTTCAAGATCTTGGGTGAGATGATCAAATAAAATAAAGTAGATATGAGATGAAAATAGAATACCATAAATTTTGTGTCATGGTTTATATTCAACTTCCTGGTAAAGAATAATATACATTGGCTTACAACATCATGTTATGAGAAAAAAATAAATTAGGTTTTTGTTTGTTTGTTTTTAAAGCAATTGGGGTTAAGTAACTTGCTCAAGGTTACACGGCCAGGTGTTTCTGGGTGGATGCTAAGTGTCTGGGCCTGGATTCAATCCCCCAGGTCATCCCAACACTGGGGCCAGTAAGTAATTGCTAATAATTAGGAATGTTATATTTGAAGCAATTTTGTGGTGGAGGAAAATAATTACTTTCCTATATCTAATTTAATTTGTACATATAAAGGATGAATATGAAAGTATGTATTTCACTGCTCCAGAGAGAGATAGCTGTCATAACCAAAGTGGAGAGCATTAACACAAAATAGGCTATATCAATTACATTTAAAAAAATTGTGCTCATAAAACCAGCCCAGTAGACTTAGAAGAAGAAAATATGTAGAATGAGTGAAAACCTTTACATGAATCATCTCTAATAAAATGTTGCATCTAAATTCAATAAGTAATTAGTAAAAATATACAAGAAAAGTGTTCAAAGGTTAGTAATGTTTCAAAAGGAGACATGTCAGTTATCAACTACTATATTTCAAAGTATTCCAACCGTTAATAATTAGAAAAATGCATATAAAACAATTCTGATATAATATATGATACCCATTAAATTACTGGTAATAATATAAGATGGAAAAAAGTATTTTGGGGAATGGCTGTGAGAAAACATGAATAATGTTCACACAGTCAGTTCAATTGTTCTGGTTTAATATTTTGGAATCACACAAGAAAAATTAATGATTTACTCATACCCATTGATCCAGAAATATCTCCATTGGGTTTACATGACAAAGGGTCAACAGCAGAAAGTTCCCATATGTACCAAAATATTAATTGAAACATTATTTGTAAGACATAAAAACTGAAAAGACAAATTATGTATCTCAGAATTAGGGAATAGATGAACAAATTATGATATAAATATAATATGACATATTATATAGATATAAAATGTTACTATAGGAATGACAAACAAAATAATTCAGAAAATACATGGGAAAAGCTGTATGAACTAATGCACGGTAAAGATCTAAAAGAACCAAAAGAAGAATATGCCTCATGATTGTATTGTTGTGGTTATTCAGAGCAGTTTTTTGTGTCCTACCTTTGGGACACAATTTGGGGTTTTCTTGGCAAAGATACTGGGAAGGTTCGCCATTTTATTCTGTGGTTCATTTTACACATGAGGAAACTGAGGCAAAGAGGGTTAATTGACTTAGCCAGAGTCACATAGCTAACAAGTTTCTGAGTCCAGATTTACATTCAGGAAGACTCATCTTCCAGACCCCAATCCCAGCCCTCTCTCACCCATGCCACCTAGTAATCAAGCCATTATGATAAAAACAGATTATATGAAGATAACAGTAAAAGGTCTTATATTTCTGATAAAATAAAATATGGATTTTATACACATATGTGTATCATTAAATAATGTTTCCTTTCTTTCTTGGTTAAATACTGACAAAAACTGACAAAACAAAAACTTAAATACTTAGTCTTTAGTCTGAATCCTTGTAAGATTGTTTTGCTCAACTCTGTAGTTTGGGTTTTGCTCCTTTTCAAATTTAAGAGTAAGGTAAAAGAGTGAGGGTTTCTTTGTTGGGAAAAGATTGGTGTAACAAAACGAATGGTATCAAGGAAAATACAATGTAATGTGGTTAAGATATAGGACTTTTTCTCCAAGTGTTTTTCTCTTCCTTTGTAAAATGGGTTTGTAAAATGTATAAGATTCCTTCTAGCTTTCAAAATATTCTCCTATATGCTTTCTTCCTTTTATAAACTTTTTGGGCATTATTTAACAGCCTCATTCATGTGGTAAAGGTGTGGGTGTAAAGTATCTACCTATTGGATGCTATAGAAACCAAATTCCTTTAGGAAAACTATACATTTTTGCATGCCATTCCAATTAACAAGTGAAAGGGGATGTCACAAAAGCAGAATAAACCTCCATCAACCTCTCTTCTAGAGAAAAGTCTGTTTTGTTATCATAACTTCTGGAGGAAAGCACTGGAGAATTCATATTGAAAAGCCATAAGTATATTTTTATTCTTTACAACTTATATTATTCCAGGTACAAAAGGCAGGTACACTGGCAAATCCACTTTATGCTAATCTGTGGGCTGTGGATGAAAATGAGTTTTGTCAGATACTAGATCTTATCTTGTAAGCAAAAAAGAAGAAAAGGAAGGAAGGAAGGAAGGAAGGAAGGAAGGAAGGAAGGAAGGAAGG
>NW_027185616.1:28683476-28719302 GCF_028583685.1 Petaurus breviceps papuanus
AGGAAGGAAGGAAGGAAGGAAGGAAGGAAGGAAGGAAGGAAGGAAGGTATTTAATAAAACACATTATTTCATGGAGGAAACCTATTCTATCATCTAGGATATTTCAGGTACTTAGCATCGTAGCCCATCAAACTCAGGATTTAATATTATGTATAATCTGCCAATGTAAATTTTCATTATTCTACATGAAATGTCAGTACTTTCTGTCACTTAACTGAGGAGAAAGTACTTTTTCTTTGCTTCTGCACCCCTAAAAACCTGCTGGACTCAGGCATAAGATACTGATATTCTAACTTGGTTTTTCTCTGTGGGAAATATATATAATTATTTGTACAAAAACAGGGTAGTTTGATGCAGCATGAATATGATACTATATATTTTATACATGGTACTCCCCTACACACTATTCTGTCATTATAAAACAGAATTCTCTGCTTTGTATAAGAAAACAAATTCTTCATTCGTGCTAAATCCTTTTGTCAAATTTCCTTCTAAAGTCAATAGTTACATTTCATAAATACTTTTCTTACTAAGCTGAAAGGGTCTACCCCATATCAGAAAGCAGTACCTTTGAAAATATAGGTAAAGATAGAAATAACAGTGTGTTTCAAATAACAAAACTTGGTTTAGAAGCCAGGCTCTCTCGCTATACTACCTGTCAGACTATGGTAAAGTTATTTCACCTTATTAGACCTTGGCTTCCTCATTTAACACATTTGATATGATTAATTTGATATGATTAATTTGACATGATTTGATAAAATTTGATATGATTAATTCCCATATGTCCCTTCCTTTTTTAAGATCTTGCCCTGTATAACCGCAAGAGATCAAGGAAAAAAATATGTAAATATTAAAAAAATCTTTGAGTACCCCTTTTATAGTAGACCAAAACTAGAAACTAACAAGATTACCCATCTATTAGGAAATGAATAAACAAGTTATGATATATGAATATAATGGAATATTATTGTACCATAAAGTAGATGTATATTTCTGGACATGGTCAATGAGTGATGGTGCTTTGCTTGACTGTCCATATTTGATATAAGATTTTAGTTCTTTTTTTTGTGAGAGGGAGGAATAAGAAGGAGAAAATAAAGACTTTGTTAAATTTAAAAAAAGTTAGGAAAATAAATAAACATGCATTAAAAAAAAAACTTATTTTTTTTTTTTAAACCAGGAGGACAAGCAACACAGAGTGATTTACCAAGTATTCATAAATCCTGGTAGATTCAAAAATTCATGTACACTATAGGCTTTTTTTTTTCTCAAGAAAACTTTGAGGACTCAAAGGATCTGATCCTTAAGGCTAGAAAGTACTTTATCCATCTGCAATGGGAATGTAATCTTCCCTGCCCCTAGGCTAAAGTGCACCTGGAGCCTGGGGTGGGAGGCTTGTTTTTCAGTAGACACTTCTTGATTGGCCAGTGAGTCAATAAGGTTGTTACATTCTCTGAGCCAGGAGAAGGCTATATAAGCCCTGATTTGAGGCTTTGTTTTGGGGCTTACTATAGAAGTGTTCTGTGATTTGATCAGATGAGACTCTGGAAGTGTTGTTGAGAGCCCTCTGGCTTTGAAAAACCCAGATGTTGTTGAAAAACCCAGATGTTGATTTGGTATGGATGTAATGGTTGGACAGTTTGGAAACCTGTCTATTTGATTTGTTTCTCTGTCTTGATAATTATGTCTGTATACTCTGAAGTTCGGGGTGCTGACCTTTTTCCCCTGAACTAGGTCAATGATACATATTTGAATGATAAAAATAAGCTTGTTATCCCATTTTGAGTTGCTTTCCTCTATCAAAGCAGATCTAAGAACCTGTATTGGCAGCCACCCTAGGGACACTGGAGTGTTTGCTGCTACACTATCATATAATGCAATTGCCTCAATAAAAAAAAAATGAGGAAATTAAGGTCCATTTTGACTAAGAGACTTACCTAAAGTGACATAGGTAGTAATTACCAAAGTTGGGAATGAACCTAGAATTTCTGATCCTAAATCCAGGATCTTGTGGTTTTGATTTTGTTTTTTCTGCATCAAGTTTCTCTTTTTTTTCCTTACATGGAATAGAGATAGAGAGTGTGTCATTTTGGATAAAGGGGCAGCCTTGGCTACTGTATTCAAGTAATGTCATAGATACTTAGTGGCTCTCTCTAGGGAATAAAAATAAATCTTGAAAAGTGTAAATTACAAGCAAGTAACCATTGACATAATTTGAATTAGTTACCATATTGGGATTTCCCTCAAACAAATGAAATCACTCGGTTGGAAGAAAAGAGGAATGTCAAAACGTATTTTTTTTACTTTGTTTTCCTCCTATTAAAAAAGAAAATTAGGAACTCTGTTCATAATAATTAAGTAGAATTGGTCATAAGCCATAGGTTTAGTCATATGAACTCCATGGGCTGAACTGGGTTCCATCTTAAAAGCTTTCCCTGTTGTCTTATAGACAAACAAACTTCTCAAGTTGGTATTAAAAAGCTTCCCATCCTGACTTGAGGCTGCCTTACCAGAATTATTGCACATTCTTCTTCTTTGTACATGCTATATTCCAATCAAATTGGACTACATTCTATTCTCAGAAGTCAGTATTCCAACCCCACGTCCCTGCCATTGAACAGACATCCTCTATTCCTGGAATTTCTAGGATAATAAGACGAAAGTTGGAAGGAACTTTAGAGTCTCTTGAGCCCAGCCCCCTTATTTTATTGATTTGATACATGTAATTAAGTGACTTGAACAGGATCAGACTGGGAATAAGTATATGAGGTAGAATTTGTAGTCAAGTATTCCAGAATCAAAGTCCTTTGCCTTATTCACTATGTCATATTGCCTTTGAAATATGACTGGTTGTTTGACTATATTTTTTTAAGTTTTAAATTTACTGGCATTGTGTAGATATAGCTTATTGGGGGAAATTTTCTTTCATTCTACTTCTCCACCAATTGACTAAATTCTCCACAAACTGACTTTAAACTTCATCACAAATTAAATTGCTCTCTTTAAAGTTTTCAATGATCCCTTAATGTCTAAATTTGATGGCCTATCTCAGTAATTATTTTTCTTGACATCTATGAAATATTTTGTACCATTGATAATCCTTGCTGATATTATATAATATTCCCTCCTCCCTGATTTTACATAATTCTCTTTCCCTGGTTCTCTTTACTTGTCTAATTATTATTTCTCGATCTCCTTACTTGAATCAGCCCTGTAACTGATTGTCTTCCTAGACTTTGTCTTAGCTAATCTTTATCTTTCTGCACTTTCTCTCTCAGTTCAACACTTTCCATAGATTCAATTATCTCAATTATCATCTCTATGCAGATGACTCAGAATATCTACATGTATGTGCACATGTGCATATATATGTATATATTTATGTTATGGAAATATGAAGGAACATCATAAATATATTGAATGTTTATATATATATATACACATATATATATAACTATGTTTGAATATATATTTAATTTATTTCCTCCAATTCAGTACTTATCAATTTCCTATTAGACATACCCAACTCCGTACCCCATAGTCATCTCAAACTCAAGATCTCTGAAATAAAACTCATTATCTTCCCCCCAAAGTTGAACCCTTTTTAAAAATTTATTTTACTTCCTTATTACTTACATCTAAAATCTTACTGATTCTATCTGCACAATGTTCTTCAATGAATCTCTCCACTCATGTGTAGTCCTTCAGTACCTTTTTCTTAAACTTTCATAGCCTTCTATTTGGACTCCTAACTTTCAGTCCTTCCCCATACCAGTCTCTCCTCCATAGCTTCCCAAATTATGAGGTAGTTGACTAGAATTCAGTGCTTCCTCAACTGTGGGTCATGATCCCATATGGGTCACCTAAATGAATGTAGAGGTCACAAAATATTTGGAAACAGCAAAAGGTTTCTGAATGCACAACAATCAAAAATAATTCAAAATCAAATGTGTAATGGTTCAGGCAGCACTTGCCCATGTTATATTGCTCAACTTCACTGTATTCTTGGTTATGAACACACAACATGATTTCTTTGCACTACCCAAGTCATTATGCCACACAATGCCAATGAATGTTGCCAGATACACCTCTGCTCAGATTCAAGACTGTTACATGTCATTAATTGCAATGTTTTTATTCTACATACAAAATCATTAAATGAATTTTGGCTTAGGATTAGAATAGAATTTCCACCAACTTCAGAAATGGCCTTAAACATACTTGTGCCATTTTGTACTACATATTTATGCAAAGCAGCTTCTTAGCATTGACAATCATAAAGTCCAAACATTGATTAACTCAGGAAAATGTTGAAGATGCTCTATATGGTGCAGTATCAAATATTCTGTCAAGATTTAATTCTTTATGTAAAAATAATCAAATACATCTATCTCATTAGTATGAAAATTTGCTTTCATCTTTAATAAATGATAAATTTATGTGTGTACCAAAGAATTGTTTAAAAATAAATTTCTTTATGAATTATTATCAGTAAATGCTTGGCTTGTGTACCTATTTTATACAGCTATATACCTGGGGTCATATAAAAAATCCTAGGGCAAAAAGGTTTTGAGAATGGAAAAAGTTTAGGAACTCTTGGATTATATTTATGATCCTATAAACATGAATAATTCTACAGATTTGTATTGTAGCATCTTTGTCATTAATTTTTGAAAAATTATGGAGTAATAGGGTAGGGGCAAAATTTGTACCATTGCTTTTTTTTCATTGTAAAGGAGTCCAATGATTCTGATTTTGATCTCCTAAAAAGTGTTCAGACATATCATGGCTTTTGATGACTTAGTACCATTCGTATGTTCTCCTGCTAAATTTCTAATCCATGTGGTCATTCTTCCCAATGGATATTGTGTGTTTTGGTGAAAGGGTGCAGCCAAATTTCATGTGTGGGATATGGTGTATTGATTATTTATGCATTTACCTTGTCTTTAGGCAATAATAGATATATTTTTGCCATTTATTATTATAACTTTACTATTTATATTGCCTATTTTTAACACTTTATTTTTAAGAGTTAATGGAGTCAGTGCTATGACTGATTTAATGGAAATGTGAAGCATTTACAGTCAGGTCTTAAGTGCTACAATGGCAAATAAGGAAAGCATAGCTTCTTATAACAGCATTGCCACTAATTACCACTAAATTCAGCTTAGTGAATTTGAAGTCAGAGACATTTGAGGCATTACTGAATAACAACAGAAAATAAATTGTTGGGATCTTGGTGAGTCATGGGTATATTTAAGTGATATAATAAAAAATAATATGACCTAAAATATTTAACAGATTGTTTTACTGATGATAATTTATAGAGCTAAAAGATATATCACAATTAATCATAAAGAAAAGTTCTGGAAAATCTAAAACAGTGATTCTTAATGTGTAGTCTACAAACTTGGTCTTTTAATATTTTTACATTGTGTTTATAATCAATTTCTTTTGTAACCCTTTGCATTTTGTTTAAGGTGTTTACTAAAAGAGGCCATAAACTTCTCCAGACTTAGAAACTCTGCTCTAGAATCTCAGGGGTAACAACGGGAAAAAGTAAAACTGAAAGCAAAATAGTATTTCTGTAGCACAAATTATATCAAAAGAGATAATCATCAAAACTATTTGACTTAAGTTTAAAAAAGTTTTTTTAATAACTCAATGGAATAGACTAGATAAATAAATATCAGAGAAAATCAAAATCAATAAATTGGTGTTTGATTAACCTGAATATATAATAATTTACATGGGGAAGAAATATATATTTTGTCAGAATGCCAAGAAAAACTAGAAAGTAGATTGGCAGAAAAAAGTTTGGGTCAACATCTGATTCCCTATACAAAGAAAATATCAAAATCCCTACTTGATTAAATATAAAAGGTCTAATCATTTAGAAAAATTGGGGGAAATCGATAGAGGTAACTTTAATAACCATCCTAAAGGATATATTTTTGGCTTTAAAAAGTCTATTATTCTATAATTATATATCAAGAAAAAATTAGCATTAATTTTTACAAGATACTGGGTTCCAAATTTTTCATCCTCCCTCCATCCCCTCCACCTTCTAAAAATGGTGCACAGTTTGATGTAGTTTATATATGTGCTATCGTGTAAACCATATATCCATATTTGTCACAGTTGTGGAAGAAGAAAGAGATCAAAAGGAAAAAAGAACACATAAGAATTAACAAAGCAAGTGTAAAAAAACATGCCTCAATATGCATCCATCAATTCTTTATCTGGATGTGGATAGCATTTGAGTCCATTGTACTTGTCTGAGATGACAAGATGAGTTGCTCACAAGAGCTAAGTCACTCATAGTTGATTATCACAAGATGTTGTTGATACCAAGATGTAATGGCAAATAAACAAGTATTTAGCACCTTGTTTCAGTTGCTCCTTGCCCATGATTATATTTAGTCTTTGTTAAGAAACAGAAATTGTGAAATCCACAGCAGGAGGAAATTCCTAAAGACAGGAATAAGAAGGATGTAAGAGGTGGGTGGAACAGGTAGAAGCAAATGACCAGATAAAAAGCTGAGTACAAATTGGGAGAGAGCAGAACTGAGAAGGGAACACTTGTGGTGACAGTGTTGAGAAGGAGAAATCCTGTGGTATCCCGGCATTTTTTTTTTGTCTGTTCTATCTGTATTGATTTGTGTTTGTAATACTTTGTAGAAAAGGCTTGGGACCTTACTGGAAGCCCTGAAAGAAGATTTTCTTTTTGTCTGTTTACACAAGAGTTGAAAGAATGTTTCAGAGGTCCTAGAACTATCCTGACAATTTGTGTTGAGTTCTCAGACTTTGTGCGTCTGTGTTGATTTCACAGGTAGAAAGTGAATTGATGATGATGCCAGCAATGCTCATGAATGTTGTTTTAGCTCTGTTAAGCTTTGCCTTCTCAGAAACAGAAACAGTGAAGGACTTGAAATGGACCGCATACTGTGAGCTTCAATATGGAATAGCAACTGGATGAGGAACTGGACAAGAAACTGGATGAGGAACTGGACAAGAAGATGGACAAGGAGCTGAGAGCTGCCTGCCTGTGAATCCAGGGAGCTGGACCCATGAAAGAGGAACCAGGGAATTTGGGAGACAGTCTTGAGTCAAGATGCAAAGGCCTCTCCTTGGGTACTTAATGCTGACTGAGAAGAATGTGAATTACTTTGTCCTAGGGGTGGGAGAACTTTTTACTCTGTACCTTGTACCTCTTAAGGATAATTGAGTTAAGGACCATTGGAAACAAATCTCCAATCAAGAAGAAAGAAGACTTTTTACCTGAGAGATTAAGACAATGTGACTTAGGGGTGGAGAAGTTTGGCCTTTGTATTTTGTGTCCCTTAAGGAGGCTTGCTTCCTCAGGATGATTGATTTAAGGACTTACTAAATGATATCTTTTGCTTAAAACTATGTGGCCACTTTGGTGAAAACTATGTGACCACTTTAGGGATAAGTTATGTTATAACATTATGAATGCTGTACTTTGGTTTCTGTGAATGTTTTGCTTTAATTTACTGCTAAATAAATAGAGAGTTCACTATATTATGTGATCAGAACCTTGGAGTTATTCCAAGCTGCAGAAAAAGGTCAGTGGGGAACTTGGTTGGAACCAGGTGGAGAAGAGCATGGTCTGGCCTTTATCCCCAGGGTGAGAGGTGGTGAAGGCATGGCAGCTGTAGTTGCTGCTGCATGGCTGGCTCAGAAGCTTCTGGCCTGTGATTTATAGGGGGACCAAGCAACCATTCAGAGGGTAAACACTCTTGCTCTGATATGCTTAGATCTGGATCACAGTGTTGGGTGTGGACCAGGGGAAAGAAATACCAGTGCGACCGAGCTTATGGTGGCTATAGAGAGGGCACACTCCTCAGATCTCTGACAACATTTGAAAAAAACCCAGTGATTTCAGACAGAGCTCTCTCCACTCTGAAAGCAGAGTTCTACCATGGCAAAGAACTCAAAAGTCAAGTAATTGCCTCGCAGGATGAGCAAGAAGAAGAAGTGTAATCAGACCATAAAATCCTTTTTTTGGGAACAAAAAGAATCAAAATATGGAACCAGAATAACACAACACAGTCAAAACTCCAGGATCAAAAGCTTCCAAGAAAAATAACAACTGCTTGCAGGCCATGGAGGAGCTCAAAAAGGATTTTGAAAATCAAGAAAGAGAAGTGGAGAAAAAAATTGGGAAGAAAAATGAGAATGGTGTAAGAAAATTACAAAAAAGATAGTCAACAGCCTGCTAAATGAGACCCCCCCACACACCAAATAGTGAAGAAAATTACACTTTAAAAATAGACAAACTCAAATGGCAAAAGAGGTAAAAAGAAAACCAATGAGGAGAAGCACACTTTAAAAGTCAAATTGCCCAGATGGAAAAGGAATTTCAAAAACTCACTGAAAAGAATTATTCTTTCAAATTTACATTGGATCAAATGGAAGACAATGACTTTATGAGAATTCAAGATCGTATAAAACAGATCTAAAATGGAAAAAAAAATAGTAGGCAATGTGAAATATTTCATTGGAAAAGCTTCTGACCTGGAAAATACATCCTAGAGAGATAATTTAAACATTATTGGACTACCTGAAAGCCATGATCAAAAAAAGAACCTAGAAATCATCCTCCAACAAATTCTCAGGGAAAATTGCCCTGATATTCTAAAACCAGAGGGCAAAATAGAAATTGAAAGAATTCACCAATAGCCTCTTGAAAAAGATCCCAAAAAGAAAACTCCTAGAAATATTTTAGTCAAGTTAAAGAGTTCCCAGAATAAGGAGATAATATTACCAACAGTCAGGAAGAAACAATTTGAGTATTGTGGAAACACGATCAGGATAACACTTACTAGCAGCTTCTACATTAAGGGATCAAAGGCTTGGAATATTATATTCCAGAGGAATTACCTACCCAGCAAAACTGAGTATAATGGTTCATGGGGAAATATGATAAGCAATGAAACAGAGGATGTTGAAGCATTCTTGATGAAAAAGCCAGATCTGAAATGAAAATTTGACTTTCAAATTCAAAAAGCAAGAGAAGCATGAGAAGGTAAACAGGAAAAATAAATCATAAAGAACTTATCAAAGTTGAACTATTCATATTCTTACATGGAAAAAACAATAATTGTAACCCATGAGACTTTTCTCAGTGTGAAGATAGTTGAAGAGTATACATACATACTTATATATATATACATATATGTATTGGAGGACATGTGTGTATAAATACATATGTTAGTATGAGTATATGTGTATACATGTATACATAGACAGAGGGCACAGGATGAGTTGAATAGAAAGTAATGATATTTAAATAAAATTAAGAGGTGATAAAATATAATGGTAATGGGATTTGAAGATCTTCCAAACCCCTTGAACTTGCTAACATAGTTGGAAAGGGTGGGGCATGAAGGAAACAGAGCCAGTTAGCAGCCAGGCTGCAGTCAGCATGGTGACTGGAAGTGACAGCAGTGGGGAGAACTTCTTTTTTTTTTTGAGCCAACAGGAATTTCTGCTAAGGACTCCTGTTGAGGACTGCAGTGGCTTGGAAGTGTGGGGGACCAAAGCTGCTAGTAGCAAACTGTGTGGAGGCTGAGCAGTTACCATGGATGAGGAGAGGAGGATCTTTGCCTGAGGTAGCCTGCTTTGTTTTGAAGACTTGAGAATGTGCATGTTTACTGCATTAACTATGTGTGCCAACTCTGTGGCTACTGTCATGGCTATGCCTTTCTGGTTTTGGGACTCAGTTTTCTGGTATTTGAATAAATGTTCTAGCTATTTTCCCCATGTAGATAACCTGTTATATTTTGTGATTAATAACCATATAAACATGTTATAGTTACTGTAGGCATTGTGAATACTGTGTTGTATATACAGAGAGGAATATAATGGGAGGAGAAAGGAAGATATTGAATAGCGTAGATTATGTCATGTAAAAGAGGCTAGAGAAAAGTGTTACAATGGAAGGGATGAGATGAAAGGTGAAAGGGAATGGGTCAAACTTACTTTCATTGAATTTGGCTTAAGGAGGGAACAACATACACACTCAATTGAGCATATTACCTGTATCAGCAAGCACCCCAGCATCCCCAGGGTGGCTGCCAACACAGGTTCTTAGATCTGCTTTGTTAAAGGAAAGCAACTCAAAATGTGTTAACAAGCTTCCTTTAATCAGTCAAATATGTATCATTTACCTAGTTCAGGGGAAAAAGGTCAGCACCCCGAACTTCAGAGTATATAGACAGAATTATCAAGACAGAGAAACAGACCAAGTAGACAGGTTTCCAAACTGTCCAACCATTACATCCATACAAAATCAACATCTCAGTTTTCCAAAGGCAAGGGGCTCTCAACAATGGCTTCCCAGAGTCTCATCTGATCAAATCACAGAACACTTCTCAAAGTGAGCCCCAAAGCAAAGCCTCACATCAGGGATTATATAGACTTCTCCTGGGTCAGAGAATGTAACCACTCTCTTGACCCACTGCCCAATCACACAGCATCAAGGTGTGGGCATTCCTGAAAACAAAGCTTCCTGCCACAGGCTCCACATGACCACATTCAGTCTATTAGGAGGTAGAGTATATTTTCAAATCAAGGAAGGTTCTCAGAGTCTCTTAAGCTTATCAAAGGGCCTAGGGGCAGGGAAGATCTTTATATTTGCATTTCCATTAAATTACCCTACAGGAAAGGACTAAAGAATGGGATGAGAAAGGGGATAATGGAAGGGAGGGCAGATTGAGGGGGATGGGTGAAGGTAGTTGGAATCAAACATTTTAGAAAAGGAACAAGGTCAAAGTAGAAAATAGAATAAATGTGGGGTGGTAGGGATAGGGTGGAGGGAAATATAGTTAGTCTTTCACAATGTAACTACTATGGAAACATTTTGTGTAACTATACATGTAAAATCTCTATTGAATTGCTTTTCTTCCCAGTAGGGGTGGGTAAGGAGGAAAGAAGGGAAAGAATTTGGGAATTAAACAAAATTAAAAGATTGTTTCCCCACTTTCTGCTTTCCATTTAATCTTGGTTGTGTCCATTTGGTTCCTACAAAAGCTTTTCAGTTTTATATGATCAAAAGTTCTACATTTTGTGGTGTTCTCTGTATTTTGTCATGAATACTTGCCCTCCCTATAGATCTGACAAGTAGACTATTCTTTTCTCTTCTAATTTGATTGATTCATTTTCTATGGTACCTATAATTTCTTTCCTCATTTCTTTTAATTAGATGTTTTTACTTTTTTTTTTTTTTTGGTCTAAGATCAGGATTGCTACCCCAGCTTTTTTAACATGAGCTGAAGCATAATAGATTATGCTCCAGTCATTTACCTGTATATAGACTGTGTGTGTCTCTCTTCCTCAAGTGTACTTCTTGTAACATATTGTAGGATTCTGTTTTTTGGTCCACCCTGTTATCCACTTATTTTTATGGGATAGTTCATTCCATTAATATTCACAGTTAGGATTACTATCTGTGTACTTCCCTCCATCCTACTTTTCTTTTTTTTTTTTCCTCTCCCCTTTCACCCTATCCCTCCTCATCAGTGTTTTGCTTCTATCTACCCCCTCCCCTCATCTTCCTTCCTTTCTGTCAGTCCACACTTCCCTCTTTACTTAAAATTTCCTCCCCTTCTATGTCCTTGTCAAGTAAGATAAATTTTTCCATTCAACTGATTGTCTATATTATTCCCTCTTTGAACCAATACTGATTAGAGGAAGGTTCTAGCAAAGCCCAATGCCCACTTCCCACCCCACTCGCACACTCTACTAGGTCTTTCATTAATCTCCTTATGAGATAATTTAACCTGTTACACCTCTCCGTTCCTTCTGCACCCAGTGTAGTCCTTCTATGTGAGTCCTTCAAGTTTATCATATACCTATACTCTCTCTCTATGTATATTCTTTCTGTCTCTACTGATAGTGATCCAATCTTTAAGAGTTACAAGTTTCAACTTTCCCTGTAGAGATGCAAACAATTTAGCTGGACTGAATCCCTTTTGTTTCATATTTTTGCCTGTTAATGCTTCTCTTTCATCTTGATTTTGGTTTAGTTCTGGTTTCCTTATAAAGGCTTGAACTCCTATTTTGTTGAATGATCAATTTTCCCCTTGATGTTATATGTTTAGTTTAATTGTAAGTGATTTTTGGTTGTAGTCAGGGGTGGGGAACCTAACCTCAATTCACATATGGGCTTCTAGGTCCCTAACTGTGGCCTTATGGATGAATTAAAGTTTTACAGAACAAATCTTTATTTATTATTAATTATTACAAAGGGGATTTGTTCTGTGGAGTTTGGATTCAATTAAAGGGGTGCACTTCAGGACTTAGAGGGCCACATGTGGCCTTGAAGTCACATGTTTCCCACCCTCTACCTGTTTTGCCATCTGAATATCATGTTTCATGACCTCTGATCCTTTAAAACTGTAAAGTAAAGCAACAAGTCATGTGTGCTCCTGATTGTACTTGGATTGTTGTTTTTCTAGATACTTGTATTTTTCTTCTTTGACTTGATAGTTCTGAAATTTGGCTATAATGTTCCTTGGAGTTTTATTTTGGGATCTTTTTTTCTGTGGTGATCAGTAGATTTTTTTTCAATTCCAATTTTGCCCTCAGCTTGTAGGACATCAAGGCAGTTTTCAGTGACAATATTTTGAAAGATGTTGTCCAAGTCCTCCTTGTGATCATGATTTTCAGGTAGTCCAGTGATTCTGATATTGTCTCTCCTGGATATATTTTCCAAGTCAGCTGTATTTCCCATGAATAATTTTACATTTTCTTCCTTTCCTTTCATTCTTTTGAATTTTTTTGATTGAGTCATGATATCTCATATAGAGTCATTATCTTCTACTTGCCCAATTGAAACTTTTAAGTTGTTTGTTTCCTCAATTAGCTTTTGTACTTTTTTTCCCATTTGGTCGATTATGCTCCTTAAGACTTTGTTTTCTTGTGTGGTGTAGAAGCAGGAAAGCTCCCTGCACACCCCCCATTACCACCACAAATAACTATAAAAAATGATTAAACAAACTTTGGGGCTACAGAATCCAAAAAGTGACAGAAAGAAACAAATCTCCTGCTTAAGACAGACCATAGGCAGACAAGAATGGTTCATCTCAGAGCACTGGGAGTAGAGCTCAGGCCCAAACGAGCCCACAGTTTTAGACTCAGGGCAGCCCCAACCAGTCGCAATGACAGGGATGTCAAGAGAGAAGATCACCAGCAGCTGTGGTGTTTTCCAAAATTATCAACCGATAAATTCCAAAGATAAAGTGAGAGGTCAGTGTAGACTTTGGGAACAGGGAGTCCAGGAGTATGGTCCATCCCTGAAAGAAGAAGAAGCTAAGGTGGGGCAACTGCCCCAGCATCCCTGTGTCAGAGCTCCTGACAGATTGTAGGGGGACCAAACAACCAGTCGGAGGGGTAATCGCTCTAGCTTTAACCTACTTCAATCTGGATTGCTGTCTAGGTTGCAGGTCCTAGGGTCTGTGACCAGTGAGCCAGAGTGTGTGGAGGTTTCAGAGAGGACAGCCAACTAAGAGCTCCAGCAGCAGAGGAAACCCCAGTGATTTCGGACAAAGCTCTCCTCTCTAGAAGCAGTGTTTCACTGTGGCAAAAAACTCAAAAGTCAAGTAATTGTGTGGCAACATGAGCAAGCAAAGGAAGCAAAGGAAGCACAGCAATCCAACATAAATTAGACTCCTATTTGGGGGGCAAAAAGGGTCAAAGTATGGAACAGGATGAAAACAATGAAATCAGAACTCCTTTACCACTCTAGGTTTTATATATTTGTAGCAAAGATTTTTTTTTCTCTCAATATATCATTATTATCCTATTGATTGTACTCATGTAAAACTTCATGCAATCATAAAGATCTACTTTTTATTTCTTTTGTGATACTATCTATGCTTTTTGGGTTAAGAATTATCATTTAAGATCAACTTTCTGGAGAAAAGATGGCAGAGCAAGCAATAAATCACTATAACTCTCTTATACTCAAATCCAAATAAGCATAAAAAAAGCCCCCAAGGAAATCCTGGAATAGCAGACCTACCATTGAAGGGGCTGGGTCTGTAGCCAGTGTCCAGAACTTGGTAGATGACAAGTCCAGGGGTGATGGGTCATGGTTTCAGACAGTGGTTGTACTCAGCCTGAGATGTCATCTGCAAGTGAAGGCTGCTGAGCCTAGAAGAAACAAATCTGGCAAAGATATTAAACAAACAAGGGCCAAAAAAGAGTAGGAGGAAATTAACCAGAAGAAAGGTGAGTATGGGCTAGTATAACCCATCACTCAGACTATTTCACTTTCATTTTCATTTTCCCATAGGCAAGATACCTCATTAGTTATTCTTTTACTAACATAACTGCACTGCTTTAAACTAAAGAAGTTCCTGACTTGAACCTCACAACTGAATAATGAACATACATCCTTGTTTCACAAAACTTATTTATCCTTTGATTATATTCATTCTGGAAGAAAGAGATACTTCAGAAATTGAATCTTTTCATATATATTCAGTTACAAATGTTAACATTTGCTTAGATAATGGAAATGAATACAAATTTAGATTGAAGCAAGATCTCTTCTGCTTTACAACTTATTGCATTAATTTGAAATTTACAAAACCTTCAAAAGTATAACACACAAGAATTTTCAAAACATCTCTTCTTAAAAGTATTTCCTTTCTTAAAAAGTTATCCTAGTGTTGAGAGGAATAATCACTAAATATTTTTGTAAGAAAAAATAAATTAGAAAGTTTTAAATGATATCTTTCTTTATCCTTTAAGCAAAAATAAACCTTTAAAATTGGAATTCATTAAATTGAGTTAGTGTCCTTGAGTAACATAAATTTCCAAAGTATTATCACAATTTAAATTCCTAGATACTTGCACAATTCCTAGATATCACAAAATTTAGTCTTAAGCAGTTTGGATAACATTCTGTACGTATTTTAATTATGGATGAAAAAATAATATTAGATTTTCCAATAAGCTAACACAAAAGAGCTCATATGTTTTACTGACTACTTGCTCTGATCATGGAAATTTTCTATAGAAGGAAAAAAATCAGGGACATGTGACATTTGGAATATAACAGGATAAAACATCCTTGGCTCTGTTTAAATTCAGGTAAAGTCACAGATATCCAACCATGCAGCAGCCATTCCACCTCATAGCTAGACTCATGAATAGGTGGGAAACATTCTTTGTCAAAGGAACCCCATGGGTAAACTGAACCAGGAGGGATCCTTTCCCAGACAGAGGCTAAAATTGTCCCTTTGGGCTTTACCAAATGTAGACTTCCATCTGTTAACAGTACAAGATCACGTTCCATCTCAGTGGCTTGTGGCATTTTTTTTTCTCAGATACTGATTTAATGCAAACAACAATACCCAAATTTAAACTCAAAACAAAATTTAGTTATAGTACCGTGTACCTTTTACATTACACAGCAAATTCCACCAATCACAGCTTAGAGCAAGTTAGTTATTTTTATTTTCATGGAGCTCCAATAAGCAATAAAAATTATGAGGTCTCACATATGTAAGAGATTCCATTTACCATCTTTCCTTTAAATAAGATTGCCACATTGACAACATACAAGGGGGAAGTCTCCTTTATGAGTACAGATACAGAAATTCAAAGGAAAATTAACAAAAAATTGTCCCTTCAAAGTCCAAAAGTCTCATTTCATATAACTGGTAAGGGGGTTACACCATCTGATGTAGGTCCTCTGGTTGTTTTCCATCTATCCAACCTCAGCATCACATTCCAGGCTCTTTATTTTCTGCCTACTTTCATTCACTTTCCTACAAAAATAACCTTAGAACCAAATTAAATTACCCATCCTGAACCTTTATCATTCTTATAAAATTAAAATTGGAGTCTTAGTCAATTGTCATGATGACACATTAAAACCAGTTTCTTATATTTTTCCATTAATCCACATTATTAATTCCTCCACCAGGAGGATGAGATTTCAATATGGGATTTACATTATACTAACAATTACAACAATTAAAATATTTACTAAGTAGTCCAGAAACTATTCTCCTTTTAATATTAGCTAATTATAACAAAGCTGAGACAAGTATGATACTAACTAAATAACAGAATAATATTCCCAGAAATCCTTGACCTACTTGTCTGCACATTATTACAAAGACCTAAAGGACCCTGACTTATACAGGAATATTTATCCTAAATCCTGAGCCCAATAGCTAAATCTTATAGTAATTTAAGATGTTCCAGAATCAAGTATATAATAAAACTGTAATGAGGGGGCCATATTTCCCCAACTTCAGAATGTCAGTTTCAGGCAAAATGTATACCAAGCTGCAATCTGCACTGAGCCAAGCTCAGAGTCTGCCAGGTGTCACTGGGATGGTCAAATCAGGAGAATCCTACCTCAGCTTATGTGGAACAGTTGTTCTCCCAACCTGCCATACCCATACTTCACAGGCCTTCCATACCTGTACCTTATAGGGTCTGGCATAATGGATCTCTGGCTTGGGTGGCTTTTCTTAATATTTATATCTGGAGTTAGACTCAAAGAAACAGCCAATTAAGAGTCCAATCAAATCTTAAGTAACAGTCTCCAATAATCAACTCAAAATATGCTTCTAATCTCACATTGGTTGAGGAACATCTTTAATTCTTATTCATAAAGAAATCAAACCTTCCATCAGGATTATAACTGATTGTTCTAACATATTTATATTTACTTCCCAATTTTCTCTATCTTCTTATAACTATGCTTAATCTGAATTCACACTAAAGTTTCTTTTCTCTCAACTAAAAATGTCTCTGATTTAATCCCAACAATTAATTCAGTCAGTTGCATTAATACTGAATTACACTTTGAAATATACTAGGACACCATTCTACACATATACACAGACATAACTTTTCTACAGTAACTTTATAATCCCAATCTCAGTTCATGGGATAATTATTCAATATTGCATTTGTATCCTTATTTCCTTTTCTTCTCAAATATGATTGAGCTATTAATTATAAAATCAAGTTACAAATCTTTCTGACTTCCATATTTCTAATCAAACCTTTTATCCTTCCAAATCTCTCAAATCCATTATCCAGATTATTCAGCCTTCCTTCCACGTTTTTTAACTCGTCCTGGTAAAGCCAATTCTTAGAGATCCTTTTTAATCTTTTGTACATAGACTTTGCTGCTTCTCAGCAAGTCAAATTTATTATTTAGGAGCATCACTACTAAAACAAGCTCACTTTCCCAGGCTGAATGACATTGCCTAATAGATATAATTTCTAGGGACTTTGGCAGTTTTACAACATCATACAGTATCAGGAGGACTGTTCTTAATGAGAAGAATTAGTCAAAATAAAGTTTTCATCCAGTCTCTTCCTTTCCACATACAGTAATCAATTAACAATTTTAGGTTTTAGCATTAAAACAATATCCCACAATTTCATCAAATCATTCTGATTATAAACAATACACTACAGATAATATCTAAGGCACTAATGGGAAGATTTCTCTACCCGCTGTCTCTCTCTCCCTGCTTCCTTTCCCAGGACTAATAAGATTGCTTCCCCATCCTGGATTATAAAATTTTCCTTGTCACTCTTATCTTGTGTCTCCCATCTTGTTCTCAGTCTTTCCCACAAAACTTCTGAAACTACTTTATTATTTCGGAACCCATAAACACCATTCTCCAAATCCCGGGGTCTGTCTTCCCTAGCTTTTTTGTCAGGAGACTCACACTGCTTTCTTAATACCCTTTCGTTTATTTCCTTGCATATAAGACACATTCACAGATTTGTTTAGCAACTATATACATATACTTATAAATCTATATTTCTTTAAAGCTAGGACACACATTACTCATACTCCCCAATGGAATCCTTGATGTAAAAATTGACAGAATTTCTCTCATGATTTGTTAATTAACCATTCTCTCCCATCAAGCAAAAACCAATGGTCTTGCTCAGTTTCATTCTTCCCAAACTTAATTGAATTTTCCTTTTTAGCTTCTATGAACACAAGTATTGTTTTTGTTTTAGGGACTTGGAGATTCAACACATACATCTTCAGATTCAACAGACAGGGCAGCCTCCTTAACTTTCTTGTCTGCTAATCTGTTCCCCATCATCTCATCCCAAAGATCTTATAAAACATTTCTTCCTAAGAATATTTTCCTTTTTCAAAAAAAGTTCATCCTGATATCATTAACTACTATACAATTCCTAAATTCTCTAGTCATAAAATCTTTCCCAAATAATGAACAAAATTTACACAAGGAGGATTCACAGGTCTTTTCTTCACATAATTACCAATAATTACCTTTCACAAGCATACTTTTGTAAATACTTGACTTATTCAATAACACCAAATAGCTTGGTTAACAATCTTACAAGTTTAAATAATCTTAACTAAAACTTTTTTTTAATAAAATTGTTTACCAGCAACAATATTATAAATAATTATGTACCTAAATTTAGACTTTGAAACCAAAATCAAGTAATTACCAATCTTTTGATCTTAATTTAGTCATTTCCAAATTGCTTTGCACAAAAAATCATTCATCCCATTACTACTGGCATAAAATTCACACTTAAGGAAAATTCCACAAAATATTAACAAACATGAAACAATTAAGTTTTAGCTTACACAGTTTACACTCAAATAGCATTGTTGTTTTGTACCAGGCATTATACCAAGCACCTTTACAATTGTATCAGTCCCATAAAAATACCTAGGATTTGGATTCCAGCACCATCTCCTTACTGAACAGTAAACTAAGGTAAATAAACCTTTTTTTTTGGGGGGGGGGGAGCACATACAGTGAATCACTTTCTTAATACCAAATAACAATATGTACCTTTTGATCATGTATATATATATATATATATATATTTTAAAGCAATAGGGTTCAAGTAACTTGCTCAAGGTTACACGGCCATTTATCTCTGGGTGTGGTGCTAAGTATCTGAGCCCGGATCTGATCCCCAGGTCATCCCAACACTGGAGCTGGTGCTCTTACTAGCTGTGCTACCTGACCACCCCAAAAATATAGGTTGTTGTTGTTTCTTTTTTTTATGGAGAGGGGAATCCTGGGCAATTGGGGTTAGGTGACTTGCCCAAGGTCACACAGCTAGTAAGTGTTAAGTGTCTGAGGCCAAATTTGAAGTCAGGTCCTCCTGACTCTAGGGCTAGGGCTCTATTCACTGCACCACCTACCCACCCCAATATATTTCTAAGTTCTAATAAACTTGGTCCTCAGAAAGGAAATATATCCACAAATTTATTTCTATCCTTACTATTCCAATTACCCATTCACATTCATATCTTCCAAAAAGTTTCCAAGAAGTTTGCTTTTCCCATATTATAATCAGGTCATTTTAAAACAAACTGGGCTAAAATTCTAACTACTTTCTTTGGTTCTTAAAATGATAACAAATTACAATAGTTTATATTTTCTACCATAAGCAGTGCCCATCTCAAATTCAATAACAATAACCACTCAATTTCAGCCTTTTCAGTGGATTTCTTGAAGGACAGCATTACGACCTGCAAATCCTGTTCATGATGCCATAATGTCCAATTTAGGAGGTTCAGGATTCTTGGGGTGGCCAGGTAGCACAGGGAGTAAGAGCACAGTCTCGAGTGTCAGGATGACCTGGGGATCAAATCCGGGCTCAGATACTTAGCACCACACCCAGAAATAACTGGCCGTGTAACCTTGAGCAAGTTACTTAACCTGATTGGTTAAAATAAAAAAAAAAGGAGGTTCAGGATTCTCATAAACAGAATGCTCGGCACTACAAGAAAGACCCAAGGCAATTTCTTTAGACTATTCAGAATATATGTATATATAGGCAAGTAAGAAAGAAACAAGAGATAACAGAGTAAGAGACTTAAAGATAGTAGAATAAGAGCAACTATGATTAATAGTGGATATTTATTTAGAAGCATCACCATTGCTGGGAAGAAACAACACCTGACTTACAAGCTGGGGGATCCCAGTACAGGTGTCAGGGTCCCACACAGGAGGGTCCCAGGCAGGACTTCTTCTCCACGGGAGAGATTCCAATTTGGGGTCTGAATCTTACACTTTAAGTAGTGCTGAGAACAAAGAAATATACTGCCAGGTGTTTTAGCAAGCATCGTATCTGGTGTGGGGCCTGGGACAGAAACCAATCCCTCCAAGGCCCCCACAAGAGCGATGTTTCCTTGGAGTGGCTAGTTCCAGGAGTTGGGCAGTTATCATATCTCCTCTCAAGGACCTGGCCAGGGTCCCAGGACAGGAGCAGCCCTCAAGTTCCCAGGATCCCTGTTCTCAAACAACTCAGGGTAATAGAAAGGTCATAATGAGTTGGGGTCTTGGTTTGTATGATCTTGTTCCTCACAGAGGGGCTTACCTTGCCCCTACATCCTGCTTATCCACAAAGATAACAGCCCCTCTCCCCTTTGCCAAGAGTATTAATTTTAAAGAAATTGGTTGCATGAAATGCTTTATTTTACCTATCTATTAATCTTCCTCAGAATAAATAATAGGACACCTCAAATAACTTTCACATTGGGCTTTGTTACTATTCTGTTACCTCTATCCCTGACCAGCATGTACTGATTGATACTTCATTCACATCTCATTATGGAATTTTTCACACCTTTCAGCTATTATTTTTCTCCCCAACTCATAGAGACATGCAAACTTTGCCTACAGAAACCAGTAAACAAATACAGCATCTAATAATTCTGCAGTGCTTTTCAAAAAAGTGTTTTGATTCATTTTTTAAAATATTATTTTAACTACAATCACACACAAAAAATATTCATGAAGTTTATTGTGAAGGATGGCTTTGTCCTCTATTATTACTTTCTGAAGTGAATTACACTACTCTTCATTTGGAAACTTTGGGAACCTTGAATTACTTTGGATGAATGAAACTCTAAAACCTGGGAAGAAACAATACCAAGTTGTCTTAAACTATATTTAGACTGCTTTTTCTCTTTGTCATTATAATTTAGCTCTTCTGGAAATGATTACTTGATGTTTACATGCTGTTATCTGTCCTCTTTGCTTTCTCAAAGTAACACATCTCACAGTTGTCAAAAAAGAAGGGCTCTCTCTAATATCATTGGTAGAACTTTAAATGGGCACAATGGTATGAACCCCCAATCTGAGTATTCTATGCTGCTTTTTGCAAATTCCTGACAATGTGAATTGCAATGTAATCTATGAAAGTCAATGGGGAAAACCACTGCATTGTGTACATTTTAGAGGCCTGCCACCCTTTCAAGCAATCTGAAATTATGAATATTTTCCCCTTACATAATAGTATAAGTAATGGTGATTAAGATAAGAGCATGACCAAGGAAGAATAAACAGTTGGACTGTCAAAATATGTAGAAGGATATAAGATTAAACTAACATCAAAAATGAGTTCATTTTATTCCCTTTCTAGATTTACTCTAGCATTGTTTCTCAGCTTGGGGGGTATTTGAGTGTACTTTTTCTGCCACATTTTTAAGTGGCTGGGAAAACCTCACTTTCACCTAATGATTAATCTGAAAAATTTGCTTATTCATCCATTTATTTATTTGTTTATGTGTGAATTTGTCTATCCATGGATTTATTTTACAACACGGTAGTTTGTAAGTGCTTTTGACCATATGGCCATTTAGTTTTAATGGAATTTTGGTGAGACAGTGAAATCTCAATTTTTGGTTTAGGTGTTTTGTTTGTTTGTTTTGTTTTATTCCTGATCCTGCAAAGGGAAGAGGCATGTGACTAGTGAGGCAAGGCCTGGGCTCTGGAGAGAAGTGCAGCTGCAGACACCTCACGTTATTCTATAAGCAAGGTAAAAAAAAAAAGATACAAATCAATTTTAGTATCAAAAACAGCTCTTAGTATCCAAAGGGGACTAAGCAGAATACATGAACACAGAGCAGCACTGCTGTGCTGTCTTTTCAGTGCAGAGCAAGGTGCCTAATTAAGACAGTGGATACAATGCAAGCTGTGGAGACTCAGTTAAGCAGCAAAATCACATTTGGTTGCCATGTGAGTCCTTCTGAGACTAGGTGTTCAAAGACCAAATATTGATACTCACCATTTCTGAAGAATTCCCTTTCCACCATTTTATCCTCCTTTCAGAGCCACAGGCCAGCCAAACACTGCCTGGCGGGCCATAATGTACCCCACCACTGACTGTTCTCAGCTCCTCAATGTCTTTATAATGAGGATGATACCCATAATGATTTGGGGAGAAATGCTCTCCAAATGCCTTTCTTTCCAGGCTACTCTGAGGATTCTAATCCTTCCTTTTCAGAGTACATTTCTTACTATTTTCTCTCTATGGGCACAACCCCAGGCTTCTTCCTAACAAATAAAAGCCTGCCAGGGCCGGCAATTACTGCAGCAGGTGACACAGAGAGAAAAATGAAGGGCTGGTGAGATGTGAAGGGGCTGAGGCTGAATATTGGCTGTGGATATAGACGGGGAGATGGAGATTTGGCATGTTGCAAGAAGCAGCTGTGGCTTATATGAGCAAAGGAGCCGGCAGGAAGATGCCTGCCTACTTTCAACAAGGACCACCTGCTGAAGGAGAGAGAGAAAAGATGGAAGAGTGGCTAGAGGGAGAGGAAAAAAAAGGGGAAAGGAGAAATTGGGGATAGTGGAGGTAGAAAAAGAGAGGGGGAAGAAAGGAGTAAGAGAAAATAGAGGACAGAAGGGAAGAGAGAGGGGAGAGAGGAGGGAGAGCTGGGAGAGTAGAGAGAATGATTTGACTACTTAGTTTCTGAAAACTGAAAGGAAAATAAAATAGAGCCCAGTAAACATCCTCTCTACCTCTGAGTTCAGTTAGGAGGTTCAGTTCAAATGCTATATTAGCCTAATCTTCTATAATGGATAGATATTTTTTTCTATTTTTTAAAAATTAAATATACAATAGAACATTATTCATTCCATCATTTAAAAAATGTTTTTAGAGCAATTTAAAGACAAAAAAAGTTCTTTCCTTGCATCTAGAACAAACCCAAAATAAGAGGCATAGACTCTTTAACATGTATAATAACTATGTGCTCTTTATGATACAATTTGCAATGCCACAGTTACACTGGCTTCTGAGAAAGGTAACTCCTCTGTGTTAAAGATTGTCCTATAACATCCAAGTCTCCCTCTACCTCATTTCTTTGAGATTCCAGGCCTTTCCCACCTGCTGTTTATTGCTTATTGATTGCAATTTAGTTCATTAAATATAGAGTAAATATGGTTCAGATTGCTGGATTAAAGTCAGGAAGTCCTGCATTAGAAGTCTACTTTAGCCATTTAAGAGCTATATGACCCTATGAGGGTGAGGATTTTCTCAAGTATAAATTGGGGATACTGTAACCCAGATAAGACCTAGGAAGTCTGGAGTGATGAGGTTCCTGGAGACCAGGTAGGTTGAGGAGATGTACACAACCACAAATATCCCAGAATTCTGTTTCTTTTGTCCATGAAGATACTTGTTATGGAAGTGTCTACAGGAGGGGAAAAGAAGAGCCACGCCGGAGTGTTTGGCCTTTTTCAGCTATACCTCACCCACCAGGATGTAGCACATGAGTGTGCTGTTCCATGAGACTGCAGCAGGGAGGATATAGGCATGAAGTGACATGAAATATCTTTGTAGAATCGTTTATGAAGGCAGAAAACAAAAGCAGATAACATGCATTAGAATCTATAGCAAACTAGAGCCATTTAGAGGTGGTGAAAAGCATGGATGAATTATAGGTTACTGTCAGTGAGAGCTAATCAAATTCCAACTTTTTTATTTCTATTTCCTCAGATTGCTTTACTAAGTAAGAATTTACTAATTGATTTTTTTTAATATGCCCACTTTTGTTTCCTTCCATCCCTTTCAGAATTCTCAGGAAGAGGGTAAACCAATCCAGGCTGCAATATCATTTGTCTGCTAGTTTAAATATTGCTTATTTGTTAATTACATATTCATAAGCAGTAAATCATTGAATCCTATGGGTTTGAGGATCAGGGGTCATCACAGAGAGGGAATGAGTTCAGATTATGAGGAAATTATTATGACAATACGGTAGTCACATTCACCATTGAGTGAACCTTTTAGTCTAATAGTAGCACCTCACTCATAACACCATTTTGAGACTAATAAGACAATATATATTTTAAAACTGCAATAGTATGTAAATACAATATAAATACAATATTCCTACTCTTATTTCCATATTATGACTATTTACAAATGCAAGGCATTTGCTATCTATCATTAACCTTTCTCTAAGCCTAATTGAAAGTTATTACTTTAAGAGACCAATATATATTAAACCTTTCGTGCTGCTTAAAATTTTTGCTTTCTCACTAATTGTAAGATGTATATGTACAGAATTTCCTATATTGCAGAACCATGTATATGTATTGTTCATAGTTCAAAACCTATCTGGGATCAGTCTGACCTCTCTCAAAGGAAGACCATTTTTCCCTTCAAATAGAGAAGAGGGTCATAGCTCAACACTTCTTTCCTTTTCCTCTTTCTAAGAGGGGGTGTCATGATAAACATATTTACCTACAAACCTAAAATGTGTCTCTTCTAGGGGTATCAGTCAGAATTCAGAATGAGAGTTACTTTGTGGAAAACTCTAAAAAGGTAGGGTAATGCTTAGCTTTTATTTGTAATCTTAGCCCTGTCCCACTAAATGCTGGTTACTCAAAAAGAGCATCACAAGGTGGAGCCAATATGGTGGAGGAAAAGCAGAAACTTGCTTAAGCTCCCACACCAACTATCTCCAAAACTTGTAAAATATGACTCTAAACAAATTTTATAGCTACAGAACTGACAAAGTAAAAGAGATAAACAAATCTCCCAGTGAAGGCAGACTGGTAGGGAGAGAGGAAGGGTCTATTATATTAAGCTCGGAGCCAAGCACAGTTCCTCATGGTCCACACTGGCTCAGATTTGTGGCTTAGACTGCCTGGAGCTCACTTCAGAAAGAGAGAATCATCACCAGTTTGGTTGGTTTCCAGATTTCTCAACTCATAAATGTCAAAGAGAAAGTAAAAAGTCAGTGGGGAACCCTGCTGATCCAGGGTAAGACAAGAATGTGGTCTGGCCCCTGCTACTGGGGTGAGAGGTACAGTGTAGTGGGGAGGCTGCTCCAGCTGCTGCTCCATGGCTGCCTCAGGAGCTCCTGGTCTGCATATTGTAGGGGGACCAAGTGACGATTAAGAGGGTAATAACTCTAGATTTGACGTGCTTGGATATGGGTCATAGTCTTGCATCGTAGTACAGGTATAGTAAACTCTAGTCAGTTACAGCTCGTGCTGGCTATAGAAAGGGTAATCTCCTCAATGTCCTGACAAAAGCTCTGACAACATTTGAGGAAACCCCAGCAATTTGATTCTCAGATCTCTCTACTCTGGAAGCAGAGATTTACCATGGCAAAGAGATCAAAAGTGAAGTAATGTGCTAGCAAGATGAGCAAATGGAGGAAGATTAATCAAACCATAGAATCCTTTTTTTGAGAAAAAAGGATCAAAACATGGAACCAGAAAAAGACAACAAAGGCAAAACGCCTGCATCAAATGCTTCCAAGAAAAAATGTGAATTGGTTACAGGCTATGGAGGAGCTCAAAAAGGATTTTGAAAATCCAATAAGAGAAGTGGAGGACAAATTGGGAAGAGAAATGAGAATGATGCAAGAATATTGTGAAATGAGAGTCAACAGCCTGACTGAGGAAAATAATACCTTAAAAAACAGACTAACTCAAATGGCAAAGGAGGCTCAAAAAAGGCAATGAGGAGAAGAATGCCTTAAAAAGTTGAATTTGCCAGATGGAAAAAGAACCTCAAAAGCTCAATGAGGAGAATCATTGCTTGAGAATTAGATTGGAGCAAATGGAAGCTAATGACTTTATGAGAAATCAAGATGCTGTTAAACAGATCCAAACAAATGAAAGAATAGAAGGAAATGTGAAATATCTCATGGGAAAAACCACTTACCTGGAAAATAGATCCAGGAGAAATAATTAAAAAATTATTGGACTAGCTGAAAGCCATGACCAAAGTAAGAACCTAGCAATCATCCTCCAGGAAGTTCTCAAAGAAAACTGCCCTGATGTTTTAGAATCAGAGGGCAAAATAGAGGTTGAAAGAATCCACCGATCACATCCTAAAAAAGATCCCAAAAAGAAAACTCCTAGGAATATTATAGCCAGGTTCCAGAATTCCCAGATTATGGAGAGAATATGACAAGTAGCCAGGAAGAAACAATTTGAATATTGTGGAAACACAATCAGAATAACCCAGGATCTGGCAGCTTCTACACTGAGGGATCAAAGGGCTTAGAATATGATATTCCATAGGTCAAAGGAGCTGGGATTAAAACCAAGAGTCACCTACCCAGCAAAACTTAGTATCATGTGTCAGGGGAAAGTATGGTCATTCCGTGGAATGGAGGACTTTTAAGCATTATTGCTGAAAAAACCAGAGTTGAATAAAAAATTTGACATTCAGATACAGGAAGCAAGAGAAGCATGAGAAGGTAAACAGGGAAAAGAAATCATAAGGAACTTATCAAAGTTGAACTATTAACATTCCTACATGGAAAAACAATAATTGTGTCTTATGAAACTTTTCTCAGTAGTTGAAGGGATTAGAAACATATATATATATATATATATATATATATATATATATACACACATATATGTATATATATATATATGAGGGTATATGGGCATATGAATACATATGTGAATTGTGTATATATGTTTACAACTATACATAGATAGAGGGCACAGGACCAATTTAACAGGAAGGGATGACATTTAAAAGGTGAAATTAAGAGGTGAGAGGAATATAATGAGAGGAGATGGGGAGAGACAGATTGGGGTAAACTATCTCATACAGATGAGGCAAGGGAAAATGGCTACAATGGAGGGAAAGAATCGGAAGGCAAAAGGGAATGTGTAAACCTTATTCCCATTGAATCTGGCTTGAGGATGGAGTGAATTACACACTAAATAGAGTATCTCACCCTACAGGATAGTGAGGGGAGGAAGGGAATGAGAGGGGGAATGATGGAAGTGAGGGAAGCCTGGGGGGGGAGGGAAGTTGGAAGCACCCACTTTTGAAAAGAGACGGCATCGAAGCACAGAATAGATCAAGTGGGAGGTGGGATAGGAGGGAGGGAAATATAGTCAGTCTTTTAGAATATATCTACTATGTTATTGTTTTGCATTATCCACACACATACAACCTATACTGAACTGCTTTTCCTCCCAGTAAGGGTGGGTGACAAGGAAAGAAGGGAATGAATCTGGAATTGAAAGTTTTAAAATCAAATATTCAATATATATATATATATATATATATATATATATGCACACACTATTATTACTCTCATCTCACATGTAATTGGAAAATAAGACATACAGGCACTGAGGCATAGAGATCCACTGGAAAAGTCGAAGTGGGTATGGGAGAAAATATGGGAGACAGCAGAATGGAGGAGGGGATATCCTGTGGGACAGTTATTTTGGGGTGGTGGGTAGGGGAAAAACAGGGAGAAAATGTCTAAGTCAAAATCTGGTGGAAACGAATGATGTAAATCATAAGTTAATAAAGCATCAAAAAAAAATAGAATTGTTGCAAAGATGCAATAAGATACACACACAATGGGATATAGAAATCTATCTTACTCTACATGTAAGTAGAAGGGGAAAGGGATAAGAGAAGGGGGAGTGAGAGAATGGAGGACAGATTCGGGGAAGTGATAGTAAGTAGCAAATCTTTTTTGAGGAGGAACAGAGTGAAATGAGAGAGAATAGATTTAATGAGGGCTGAGAAATAGGATGGAGGGAGCTACAGTTAGATATAGTAACTGTTAAAAATTTTCAAAATAAGTTTCTCTCAGAAAAGGCTCATTTGCATATAGAAAACTGTCAAAATTTTTAAAAACAGAGCCATTCTTTAATTGATATATGATCAAATGATATAATCAGTTTTCATATGAAGTAATTAAAGCAATCTATAGCGTCATGAAAAAAAATATTCTAACTCACTATTGATTGGAGAAATGCAAATTAAAACAATGCTGAGATACTACATCATATCTATTAGATTGGCAAATAGAACAGAAAAGGTAAATGATAAATATTGGAGGGGTGTGGGAAAATGAGACATAAATGTACTGTTGGTGTAGTATATATATATATACGTGGAGTGTATATATATATATATATATATATATATATATATACATATATATATATACAGATAATTGTGGTAGCTCTTTTCTAGGGAGTAAAGAATTAGAAATAAAGGGTATGCTTCTCAATTGAGAATGGCTGAATAAGTCATGGTATGTAATTATGATGGAATAATATTGTACTATAAGAAATGGTGAGCAGGATGTTCTCAGAAAAAACCTGGCAAGACCTGCATGGGTTGAAGTAAACAGCCACTAATCTTGCTAACCTAAGGGCCAGCCTTAGGTTATGTTCTCAAAGGAATGAAGAGACCAGAGATGAGAGGGAGATTTACTTGTAGTTTATTCCAATATGGCATGCCTGCATAGGGAAGAAAACTAGCTCCTAAATTCCTAAAAGTGAGTATGATTCAAGTGTCATCTCCTCGTGCATGGGGAGAGAGAACCAATGGAAGGGTCCAAACCAGTCACATCAGCTGCTGCTCAACAAGTGAGCTGTCTAGTGGGAGGCATCCTTGTGAGCAGGCAACTGGACTGTGGCCCTCAGCACTTCCTTATCTCCAACAAGTACAGAGCAGCCTTGGAACCAAGAGTCTCTGAGGCAGCTCCTGAATTCCCATTGGACAGAAAGCTCTTTGAACTCACATTGTCCCCTCACAAAACTCCCTTTTTGATTTGAAAAAGCACATGGGGAGTATCAGCCTAAATTATTGCTAAGCTATTATAAAGCATTATAAAACATCAAGTCAAGCAGAGGAGAGGCACAAAACAATAATATGCCCACTGCTATTGCCAATACTATCCAGCTATGGGGTTTCAGCCACCACAAAGAAGTAAGATTATCAAACCATTTTATTATGTCCTCAGCTATTTTGTCTGGGTTAAGATCAGTTTTTGCTGCTTGATTAATTTCATGAACTAAATTCCACAAATAATCAATATCTGAAGTTATAGTGCTATTCAGGAACAAACCATTTAGTTGGTTCCTAATTGTAGTCCAATTATACCTTGCCATAGCGTTGTCCCATTTCAAAGGGGTAACATATCATCTGATACTGATAGTCGCACTGAAGTGCAGATTGTACCCTGATTAAGTCTATTTCACCCCCCCCCCCCCATGGCCACAGTGGCTTTGGTGAGATTCCTAAATATTTTATAAAATTACTCATCAATACGGGCTTGTTTTTGAAAATTCAGTGACACATTCTTTGCCAGGTCCTTCACAAACTGGGCATGTACAAGTTGATTTTGTATGGTTGATACAGACATAGCAAAAGAAATAGAGGAGGCTATAAGATTGACCAACATTGTGACTCCAATGATCACATGAGAAATACATCTCTTATCCCTCCTCACAGTTAATTCATGTTTTGTTTTGTTTTTATTTTTGTCTGAACAATACTGTTAATACATGATCTGCTTGATTCTCACACCATCCTTCACTCTTTACTGGGAAGAGAGCATATTGTGACCTGGTTATGACAAATACAGATCGATTACTCAAAAAAGATCCTATACATTCATTGACACTGCAATTGTTACAAGTAATGTTAAAAATACCTTGAGATTGTGTTATGTTTACATGATCTCCCCACATGAAGGCATATCGACCACCCAAACAGTCTCGTGCATGAAATTCAAGTCCAGTCAACAAAGCATTCTTCCAAGCCCCTAGCTCAAAAAAGTATAGCCACGTTCCCCAGGATGTCCCAAACTCTTGCATGATTGTAATGTTCCCCATGGCTGCCACCACCTTCCAAAGTCCTATCCAAGAACTTCTCATCTGGGGTACTGTAATGGGAATGTAAATTTTTAAGATCTTCCCTGCCCCTAGGCTAAAGTGCACCTGCAGCCTGGGGTGGGAGGCTTGTTTTTCAGTAGATACTTCTTGATTGGCCAGTGAGTCAATAAGGTTGTTACATTCTCTGAGCCAGGAGAAGGCTATATAAGCCCTGATGTGTAGCTTTGTTTTGGGGCTCACTTTGAGAAGTGTTCTGTGATTTGATCAGATGAAACTCTGGGAAGCCATTGTTGAGAGTCCCCTGGCTTTGAAAACCCAGATGTTAAAACCCAGATTTTGATTTGGTATGGATGTAATGGTTGGACAGTTTGGAAACTGTCTACTTGATCTGTTTCCCTGTCTTGATAATTCTGTCTGTATATTCTGAAGTTTGGGGTGCTGACCTTTTTCTCCTGAACTAGGTAAAAGATACATATGTTTGAGTGATTACAGTAAGCTTGTTAACCCATTTTGAGTTGCTTTCCTTTAACAAAGCAGATCTAGGCACCTGTGTTGGCAGACACCCTGGGGACGCTGGGGTGCTTTCTGATACAGAGGATTGTTTTTCAGTAGATACTTTTTGATTGGCCAGTGGGTGCAGAAGGTTGTTACATTCTTTGACCCAGGGGAAGGCTATATAATCCCTGATGTGAGGCTTTGCTTTGGGGCTCACTTTGAGAAGTGTTCTGTGATTTGATCAGATGAGACTCTGGGAAGCTGTTTTTGAGAGCCCCCAGGCTTTGAAAAACCCAGATTGTGATTTGGTATGCATGTAATGGTTGGACAGTTTGGAAACCTGTCTACTTGATCTGTTTCTCTGTCTTAGATAATTCTGTCTGTATACTCTGAAGTTAAGGGAACTGACCTTTTTCCCCTGAACTAGGTAAATGATACATATTTGACTGATTAAAGTAAGCTTGTTAACCCATTTTGAGTTGCTTTCCTTTAACAAAGCAGATCTAAGAACCTGTGTTGGCAGATGCTGGGGTACTTGCTGCTACAAGTACCCACACTAGTAGAGGAACAGAGTCATAACTGGTGAGGTTTGTCAGGTGCCAGGATTGGAACTCATTGTGCTTCTCAAACATAATTTTCCAAATCCACCAATGAGTGTCACAAATTTCTAGGAAAGGACATCCACTACTATTAGTGGGCTTACAAGCTGGGCTTCCTCCGTACACTGGGGAAGAGAGGAATTACAGGGCATCCCCTGTATCCCAAACATATATACAGTATGTAATCCCATTCCAGAAACAGTCATGTTGTGAGTGACATTTGTAATTTGGACACAAAGTGTTGTATTTTTTCTGGACCTACACAAAGGCACCCTAAAAAACAGTCCTACTAAAATTAGTCTATACTGAAGATGTGGGTTCTGTAGTTGGCTGGAAATCAAATTCATCCCTGATTAATCTACTACCATTCCCTTAAAAAAACCAGTACAGAGACCTGGTCCCCCCAAGCTATCACCATCGGCCAGGGTGCATCATAGCCTATCTGTACTGTTCTGTTTGAGCAGGTGGTGAGATGGCGAATGTGGTGAAGGCAGCGACCAGCAGCAACATCCCTTGGAGATTCCTCTTGCATGGTTTCTGCCATCATTGTAGCAGGTGTTTCTTCTTCTTTGGAGGCATTGATAACTCGAATACTTTTTACAGGAACCCACTGTTCACCTTGACCTGGGGAAATACAAGCATACCCTGCACCCCAGGTTAAAAGGGTATAAGGGCCTTTCCAATTATCAACAGGTGTCCTCCACATAATCTTTCTTTGTTTTTCATTATTGTGCCACTGTCCCATTTTGAGTTCATATTTTTGATTCCCTCCAAGCTGTTTCATAGCTGGGGGTCAAATCAGTTGCACTGAATTTCAAGTAATTTAGAGCAAATAATATTTTATCAATATGTAATTGTCTTATAAGTCAGTCTCTCCCCCTTTTTTTTGTTTTTTGAGATAGTCCTTTATAGTAGGAATGGCCCATTCGATCATCGCTTGTTCAGTAGGGTTATACGGAATACGGAATATATGTAGAAGAAGTATAAGCTGGATAATTATCAGTCTTAATGGCTTGAGGTATTCCTTTTTTAGCATGTGTGAAAGCCATTTGACATAATTTATTTGGTTGTAGTCCATGGGGATTTACACCCTTTACTACAGGTGTGTGAAAAGGTATATAGCAAGTATATTTTTGACAACGTCTCGAGCTTGTTTCCTAATAACACGGAATTGTTTACATAGGACATATGCATTTCGATGAAAATAAAAGTTAGATAACATAGCTCTATGAATACTTTGGGAAAAAAAGTTGGAAAAACTTGAACTTTTTGATTAATAGTCGCATTATTTTGATAAAGAGGTCCAGGAAGTGAAGAATGAGCTGTAATATGGGTTAAATAGATTGTGACTTCTATCTTATGAGAGTGTAATCATAGAAAAAAAGTAAAAGGGATCTCTATAGTGTGTGTTTAAGTTTAGCAGTATCAATATGTGGGTACACATACACTGAATATTTGCTATCTGACACAATATTAAGGGGAAAATAAAAATCAAATAGCATATCAGAAAACTGTGTCTAGTGGGTAGAAGCAAAGTGAATATTAATAGCTTTATTATTATTAGAACTAATGTTAATATAATTAGAATTGATTAGCTTGCATTTCCAGAAAGCTGACAGACAAAAGAAGTTCCTGACGAGAACTTTACAACTAAATACTAGACCTACATCCTTGTTTCACAAAGCTTGTTTATCCTCTGATTGTATTCACTTTGGAAGAAAGAGATATTTCAGAAATTGAATCTTTTATCTGTAATAATTTCAAGTACTACTTTAACTCTTGCCTACACCATGGAATGACTATACATTGAAATCAAAAGAGCAAAATCTGTTCTACTTTACTTTAACTTAGCTATAAATCGTCTTGGAAAAGAAAGTTTTAGTAGGTTTTTGGTTTTTTTTTTAATTATACTGGGCATTGAAAAGAAATTTTTAAAGTATATCCCCCTTATTCAAGAGAGTTTTAAAATTTATAAAATGATCACTAAACTTTTATAAAGAAAATTGATTGAAAAGTTTTAAAATAATAGCTCTTTTTTTTTTACCTGAAAGCAAAAACAAACGTTTTAAGATTGAGATTCTTTTAAACCAAATTGGTGCAACATAAGTAACATAAATTCTTAAGGTATTTATTGACAAAATATTGCAGAATTCTTAAATATCACAAATATTTTATTCCAAAAATGTATAGTAATTGAATCTTTATATTGGCAACAATTAAGAAGATGATCAAAGTACATGTAAAAGTTATTAGTATTAGGATACCTCTAAACAATGGAGATATTATAAAGTGAGCCTAAGTAGTTTGCATAAACATCTGTATACATTCAAATTTTTGATAAAAATATTAGATTTCCCATGAATCTAAATAAGAATGTGTGAATTAAATATAGTATAAAATTTTCACCCATCACAACTCATATACAATTATATGATAATTTTATTCCTATAGAGCTCTAATGAACAATAAAGATTTACTAGGTTTTTCCTACATGAGGAATTTCATTTAATGTTTTTCCTTTATCAATTGCTAGAAATCCTTTTAATATTTTGCAACTTTCTTAGCAAGTTAGATTCATTATTTAGGAATGACATAACTAAAACAAGTTCCTTTCTCAGGCTGAATGACCTTGCCTCTAGATATTGTTTCCTTGGCAGTTTTACAAAATAGAGTCATTGAGATGAACTTTAGGGAGGGGCTGGGAGTGATGTCTCTGCTTTATCAAATCTCATTCATGCAGGATGAATGGTCTGAATGAGTAGAATTAATCCAAATAAAGTTTTCACCCATTCTCCTCCTTTCCACATATAGCAATCCACCAGCAATTTCAAGTTTTAGCATTGAAATAGCAAAGTAACTTAGGTAATAATTTCCATAAGTTATAGCCAAATTGTTTTTAGTTGTAATCTCCTTTTAACTACAGGAAAGATGTAAATGACTGTTTTCCTATATAGCATATATAAACATTATAAAATGTTAAGTGACATAACTGTTTTTACACAAACTTTTTCTCTATCTTTTAGTTTCAACAATATTCAGATTAAAAATTTGTTTATCGAACACTATTTCTGGTTTACAATGATCCCTTGATTTTTAAAATACAAGAATGTTTACTATTATTTAAAAAGACCACAACAACATCATACCATTAATTGTATTTCCAAATCATCACTTGCAAAAATTATTGATAGTAAATTGAGCTTATCTAGTGCAGAGAATTTTCTCCTCTCCTCACAGATGTAGAGCCTGATTGTGTGTTTAGGGGTTTTGAATGGAGAGGTTCATTAAAAGGTGTGGGCTTCAGTGCCCCAGGGCTTTTGATAGTGTGGTCTTTGATAAATGTATTATGCTTTCTCCCTTTAGTCAGATTGGGAGGGTGTTATGGAGGGTAACTTAAATTCCCTATTATTCTTCAACACTCTCTATCAAGAGACTTTAATAAAATTTTGTAAAATGTTTTCAACTGATTTAGCTTTTTCCTCCTGTAAACTTTATTTATGTGTCCACTCCTTAAAAACTTCTTTGAAAGTGTTAGCTTTGACCCTTCCAGTAAAGAGGGAGTCAGAAATGGCGCTGTATTCTTTCTCCCCCATATTAGAGTTCAAAGCTTCATGTTTTTTTTTATCAGATCTTAGAAAATATCCCAATTTGCCTAAATGCCAAATAGTAAAATGAATTCTGACTTATCTTTATCATCAAATTACGAGTAACAATTTTTACTTTTCACATGAATTCAATTGACTTACAGTTTCATTCTGATACACAGTGAGGCAGGAAATGCTTGTTCATATATCCCCCTTTTATCTGAGGAAAAAAAAAATTCCCTTATTGTTTCTTATCACTTTTTCCTCACTCCACTTGGCCAGAGTAGAATGGAGAAGAGATTTTCAAACTTTTAAAAATCTTAAAACTTCTGTTCACACTTTTTAATGAAAATAGTTTACGCCTGATACTTCTTTCTTTACTCTATGACTTAATATAACCATCATATAATCTAAAAAATAAAAGAGTCTCCTTTTCTCTTTCTTTCTCTCCTCAGGAAGGGGGAGGGAAAGAGATAAGAACATTCCAAGGAAAGCCAGCTACATATTGAACCTTATAGCATGTTATATTACTTACTCACACTCTTTCACACAGAGACACATAAACAAAACAGAGAAAAATGGCAGGGAGAATGCACTCAGAAATTGTTAAAGATTACTTGCAGAAGTCAGACATTATGCTTGGTCTTAGGTAAAACTCACTTAATCATTTTCCTTTTATCTCTTTCCACCATAGACAACTGTATCACAGTGAATGATTTTGAGCCACCCCTGGCACTTTCATTTCTGATGATAAGCATATCAATAATATATTCCATGTAAAAAAAGGCAGAAATGGAGAAATTCTGAAGTGCCTCCTCCATAAGCCTCTTACTCCTTCCTCTGTCTCCATGCTGTAGCACCTTTCCTGCAGCCATCCCTCCTCATTTTTAATGCGCTGTTCAGTGTCTCTGCTTTGCCTAGTGTTGTGTAGAGGCCATTCTTCCTCACTTTCTGGGGATGGATCCCTGCTTGTTCTACCTTCACTAGGAAGGGATGGACCTGTTTGAGTGTGAGCAGAAAAGGTATGAACCTCCTTCCTCTCTCATGCAAAGGCAGTTTTACTAGGTGGTAAATTGTGAAGTCTATGTCCCACACTTCTCCAGGATGGGTGTTATCAAAAGAAGTCATTTACTCCCCTAGGACCTTCCAGTTGGCAAGTTGTATCAGCAATGCCATATTCACAATGCCTATAGAGATTACAAATAT